>NC_132782.1:144247116-144550146 GCF_048418805.1 Vulpes vulpes
GCGCTGTTCCTCACACCCACGTATGCTGTGGCTGGGCTTTTTTTCTCTCAAAATATTTATTAGCTGTCATCAGTAAGGAGTAACATGTACTAAGGAGGGATTTTGTCTTCATTTTTTTCTTGCACTTTGGGATCTAGGTGGCAGCCCTGTCATTTCATAAATAAAAGAGCACAAGTGTATGTATTAGCTTGGGATCCCTAGAAAACAGAGCCTAAGGCAAAAACATAGGTTTGCAGTTTACTGGAGTGTGTGTGTGTGTGTGTGTGTGTGTGTGTGTGTAATCCCAGGGCAGTAAGTGTGAGGAAAAAAGAAAAGGCAAAGAATAAAGGAAACCAAATGCAAGGTAGTACATTCCTTTTTCACAAGAAAATACAGCTGGTATCTTGGTCTCTAGAAAGGCTAAATATGGGCAGCCCGGGTGGCTCAGCGGTTTAGCGCTGCCTTCGGCCCAGGGCATGACCCTGGAGACCCGGGATCGAGACCCACGTCGGGCTCCCTGCATGGAGCCTGCTTCTCCCTCTGCCTGTCTCTGCCTCTCTCTCTGTGTCTCTCATGAATAAATAAATAAAATCTTAAAAAAAAAAAAGAAAGACTAAACGGACACTCTACATCTCAGAACAGTCTGATGGGGGAGGACAGGAGAGGTATTTATATTCCAGTTCCTTTCAGTTTCCTTCCTTCCTTCCTTCCTCTCTGCTGAGCGTGGAGCCGGACTTGGGGCTTGATTCCAGGGCCCTGGGGTCATGACCTGAGCTGAAGGCAGATGTTTAACCTGCTGAGCCACCCAGGCTGCTTCCTGTCTTTCACTGGCCCAGGCTTTACCTCGGAGGAGTTAAATACCCTCTAATTCTGGGTTGTGCTGTCTAGCCCTTGGAGAGGACACAGAGAAGCCTAAGCATCCCCTCACCCCCCTCTCCCCATCCCCCCCCACCATGGGGAGCAGCACAGCATCTGAATCTAGAAGTGCTGAAAGGAGCCAGAGCAGCTGTAGGCCTGGTCTGGTTGGGCCTGGGTGCTGTCTCTGTGGAGGCCTCCACCATGGTGGGGATGATGAAGCCCAGCCTTCAGCCCTGAAGGGGCTGCTCGGCTGTCAGCAATGCTGGACTTCCAGGGCAGTGGTGGACAGGGCTCTCTGTTTGATAAGCAGCCAAGGTCTGGCACATATATGAGTCCAGGAGGCTTAAAACTGGGCTCAGCTTAAAACGCCACTGGAACTTGGTTTGAGTTTCTGCTTCCCTGTGGAGTCGCTGTCTGGCTTTGAGCAACTTATTCCCGCCCCCCCCCCCCCCCCCCCCCCCCGCCCCGTCTTAGCACCTACACAACAGGATTGCTGCAAGGACTGAGGAGATGGTATATATTTAACACACAGCACAGAGCCCGGCATAAAGTGCAGTCCTTCTTTTTTCTCCCTCTGTGACTACCTAGGTCTGAGGGACTATAACTCCTAGATCTTTGATTGCTTCTGTATTTTGGAGACACACACACATACACAGACACATGCTTTTTTTTTTTTTTTTTTTTTTGTAACTTGGGGATTGTGGAATAAGGAATACAAGAGATTTTGAGGCTTTCTAGGAGATACTCTATCGTCTGATTTGAACAAAGGTATGTTTGGTTCTAGCACAGACTTAAAGGATTGTCTGATTGTCCAAGCCAGAAGGCAAACTGCAAAACGTAAAACACCACTCACAAAAACATTCAACAAATACTTGCTGAGTAAGTACGACACGCTGGGCAGACCCCATCTGCTAAGGGTTTGGATGATGAACACAGACCGTGAGTGAGGAAGGAAGATGACACCCGCATAACCAGCTCTGCTCTGGATTTTGCAGATGCTGCCGAAGCCCATCTACTCCTGCATTAGCATCACAAAATTGAACCCAGACTGCTTCATTTTCTGTAACCCCGCACTTGTACGACACCAGGACCAGCCTGAGACCCGCCTCTACATTCTTTGAGCCGACAATGCAGCATAAAGACCTTGGAGAGCATTGTGATTTGGTCCCATCAGAACAATCCAACCTAATTGGCCAAGATTTCTGCAAAATGGTAACAGTCAGTGTTGGAGAGGTTGTGGGTGTGGGAAGAGGAGAACCGACTTTTAAATCATCAAATTTTTTACTTACTTGATTTTGCACAGACATTAATGGTTCTCAACCAGAAGAAATTTTGTCCCACCCCCTCCGTCCCCCACCCCGACAACAGGCAATATTGGGAGATGTTTTTGGCTGTCGCAACAGGCAGGGGAGACACAGCTGGCCAGGGAGGCCAGGACAGCCCCTTCCCAACACAGCACTATCCAGTCCGAATGTCGGTAGTGCCAAAGCTGAGAAACCGTAACTTCACCTGGTTATTCTCAGCTTTTGGGTTTCTAAACAAGTATTCTGAAACTCGGGTAGTGATGATTTTTCCTTTTTTTTTTTTTTTCTCCTCCTTTTTAAAGAAAAAGGTTTTGAGCTGCAAGAACCCGGGCTGTTAACTTCAAAATGCAAAGCACAGCAGAAGTGACGATGCTGCAGGGGCAGTAGGGAGAGGGTGATGGAAGCTCTAGGAAGGAAAGTTCATTTCCATCCCACAGGTTGGACACAAGCGTCCCCGGGCAGCTGGAGTCACGCAGCACTAGAGCAGGTGCTGTCCGAGGTTGCTCCTGGCTCTGCTGGTCTGTGATGAGATGGCAACTTTATCTTTCCTGCCACTGATACCGGGTCTGGCAATCTTAACAAAACTCTGTTCTTAATCTGAGGGAAAGGACTTACCCGGGACATGGTGTGCATCATCCGTTTAAGGTCACTTAATGTCAGAGGGCTGGGAAGGTCAACTGGAGGCTTCAAAATGAAATGCTTACCAAATTGCCCAGTTCACTCGCAACGCATGTTTTAATTTGAATAACGAATGTTGGAACCACTTTGAAAATTGTACAAAATCTCTCATAAATAAATAAATAAAATATTAAAAAAAAAAAAAAAGGGCAGCCCGGGTGGCTCAGTGGTTTAGTGCCGCTGTCAGCTCAGGGCCTGATCCTGGAGACATGGGATCGAGTCCCACGTCGGGCTCCCTGCATGGAGCCTTGCTTCTCCCCCTGCCTGTGTCTCTGCCTCTCTTTCTCTCTGTGTCTCTCATAAATAAATAAATAAAATATTTTTTTAAAAAAGAAAGAAAATTGTATAAAACCTAGCCGAATTAGGAGAGGAAGTTATGGCAGGGGAAGGAGAAGCAGTGCCGTGTGAGGAGAAAGTGGCAGTGATGGTTTGCCCTTCTGATGGCAGACGTGAGTTTTTGGTTTTGTTTCCTTTGGGCTCTGATTTCCAGGCTGCAACGGGCTGCCCAAATCTTCTCCATGGAGACAGGGCCTTCCTCATTTCTCCGCTCTGCTAGGTAGGAATGTTATGTTTACAAAATGCCTCTAAATGGACTCAACGGGAGAACACCAGCTCAATTTCTCTTTCCCGGTTGCACCTTTATTAAGTTTAGATCCATCTCCTACTCTTTCTCTGCTTAAGTTTGAGGAGGAAATAAATGGGGTCTGTTATTAGTATTATCTCAGTTTTATATATCCCATAAGTGTCATTCTCTGTGCATCAAGCTGGCTTCCCGAATTATTCACTTCTCCTTGGTTTCCTGCAAGGGATTTCAATTAAGCATGGTCTTCACCAATGGTTTTTGTCATTTGCTGCTGGAGAGCCCCCAACATGCAGATAACTGACCCTTCACATCTTCTCTTGTATTGTGTTTTGAGACTTCCTTCTACATGATTGATTGGGTGGCGTCCTCCTCACAGGGATTGTGTTTTTCTCCAACAAAAATGGGATATTGCATTAAAATAATAATAATTTAAAGACCTGTGGTAACTGGAGTGAAATCTAGTTATCAGTGATGGAGTGATGACAGTTTATATTACTCTGCAGAGCTGTGTTGCTAAAGCTTCATAATTAATCACAGAATCTGAAAGAAAGTACCTACATGGATTGTGTGGGGGTGGGGGGGGGTGCGGGTAGGACAATATTCTGTCTGAGAAAGCCAGATCAGTCCCATTTTGATGACCAGAAAGAACTCGGTGGTATGGCCCTGCTGAACCGGGATGTGTAGAACATATTTCTTAACAGAATGAAATAAGGGGGGAAACGTGAGAAGGTAGATCTAAAAACGGACATGATTGGTATGCAAAGTGATGAGTGTAGAACACTGGAAAGCTGTGGATATCTGAGAAAAAGACTCTTCTCAGCTTTTTGTATAGAATCTTCAATTCACTGGATATTCAGATCATAGGCAGCATCTGGAAAATTTTGATGGGAATAAGTCAACACAATAAAGAGATTCCAGAGAAGACTGTTGCAATATTTATGAAGTGTTTTAAAAAGAAGTTTCTTCCCAAACTTGAAATCTTAATGAAATAATGACTGACTTGTCCTGCTATAATAGAGACTTAGAAAAGGAGACTAAGAATTTTGATTACTCTTACTACACTTGAAGCTCAGGGATTATTTTTAGAATCTACATCAGCTCTCAAGAACCAATCTACAAAGGCCCAGGTACAGTTACCATTTTTTGAGCACTTACTATGTGCCATTCACTGTTAGAGCTTTTTATTTTATTTTTTTTTTTGTTAGAGCTTTTTAAATACATGTTTGTCATTCAGTCCCTACAATATTATTATAAAAGGGGTATTATTTTTTATTTATATTCAATTAATGAACATGCAGTATATGATTAGTTTCAGAGGGAGAGGTCAGTGATTCATCAGTCTTTTTTTTTTTTTTTGAAAGATTTTATTTGTTTATTCGTGAGAGACACACAGAGTCAGAGACACAGGCAGAGGGAGAAGCAGGCTCCCACCGGGGAGCTTGATGCGGGACTTGATCCCAGGACCATGGGATCACGCCCTGAGCCGAGGGCGGATGCTCAACCACTGAGCCACCCAGGTGCCCCCCCCATCAGTCTTCCATAATAACCAGTGCTCATTATATCATGTGCCCTCCTTAATGTCCATCACCCAGTTACCTAAAGGGGTATCATTATCTCCATATTTGAAAACTAGGTCTCAGGGAGATTAAACAACTTGTCCAAGGTCACGCAGGTGGTAGAGCCAGGCTCTGAATCCACATCTGACTACATCAAACTATGAGCCCCACACACCAAGGCTGTGAGGATCAGCTCTCTGCTCCGTGGGCAGACTTAACCTTAGCTGGGCATTTGCAGAACAAATCAAAGCCATTAGAGGGATTCTTAGGACAGGCCTCTAGGAATCCACAGAAGCCAAGCCAAGCCATGTCCAGAGCCAATATACTCAAGCATTCTTGATCTTATTCCCTATTTTCAGACCATTCTTGGTGGTTTTACTTGTCTGAATGATGGGTCTACCCTACCAGGTGGCTGTAGCTGTTGGCAGGAGGACATGCAGGCTGGCCAGGAGCACTGGAAGGAGCAAGGACAGCCAAAGTTGACTGCAACAGATAGATGCCTATACAGCTCCTAAAAGAGCTCTCCTGGGGGACCCTTAACTTCCACCTAACAATTTCACAGAGAAACCGGCTACTGCTCCACAGTCCTCTTTGTCTACTGTTGACTCCAACTGCATCTTCTATAGCAGCCTTCTAAAATGTCTTTCTGCAAAGAGCCCTGCCTTAACTCATCTAGCATGGATTCTATGTCTCTTTTCATCCCAACTCAAGTCCTCCCTAAAGAGTATGCCTACTCTTCTTCTAAGAGCCTCTTTGGGGTTGGAGAGATTTCTGACATGGGTCCATGTCTGGTCTGGTGTGTTGGGAGAAGACGCTCTGCTTCTGTTCCAGGGCTCCATTGACCAGTACCCCGGGCCTGGCCTGGCTCAAACCCTCCTCCCCACATCCCATCCAGGGCTTCAGCTCTGCCTCTGACTGACAGGCAGCTTTCCAGACTACTTTCCTAGAGCTCCTTGCTCTGGCTGTCTTATCAGGGGATGGTGGACAAGTCCGTAACACTCTTAATAAGAGGGGAGAGGCTAAGCCTTCAGTCATGCAGGAGGTTGCTGATGAGAGAGGACGCCCAAGCATGAAGAATCCAAGTCAGTGGTGGGAACTGGGTCTGGAACAATTTTTGAGCTAAAGGGTGTGTGGCTATAGTAGCTAATTATTAAATTTTGTAGGCTCAGATAGAACCCAGAGCAGACTGATCAATGTCCAAATCATAAGTAGATAACAAATGCCAAGATCCTCCTCATTGACCTATACATACTATGATGGGACACTTTTAAAATTAAGTTGCTGCACGTGGCATCTAAAAAAAAAAAGCTGAACTCAGAGAAACAGAGAAGAGAATGGTGGTTGCCAGGGCCTGAGGGGCAGGGGCAATGGGGAGATGTCAGTCAAAGGGTACAGACTCCCAGGTAGAAGATGAATGAGTTCTGGGGATCTTATATTCAGGATGGTGATCACAGTCAACAATACTGTATTATATACATGAAAGTTGTTAAGAGTAGATCTTTGGCGTTCTCACTACACACACATGCACAGATGGTAATTATGTGAAATGATGGATGTGTTAACTAATCTGATCGTGGAAATCATTTCACAACATACACATGTATCAAATCATCACTTTATATTCTTGAAACTTACACAATGTTATATGTCAATGACAGCTCAAGCTAGAAAAAAAAAAGGAAAATCAAATCGAGTTGCTGACGAAGGCACATAACAGCTATATACAACAAATCTATTGTTTGTTCACAAAGAAACCGGCTCCTGCTCCACAGTCCTCTTTGTCTACTGCACATAGCTGCACGATATGAGTCTGGTCTACAATGAGTGTGTCTTGTCTATTTTCCATTGTATTCATCTTTCTATAACAGGTTTTTCTCATAGGATTTTGCTCCTTATTGGTGCAAATATATTGTTTGCTGTATATACAACAAAACGTTGTTTCTCACTCAAGACTTAAGATACAGATCTACAGCCCCGAAAATAGGTTGATATAAGGGATTTTGTCACATAAGCAAAGCTTTAGAGCATATATTGGAATGAATAGGGATCCTGTCCAATCTCTTACACTGCACACATGATGTAATTCAATTCAATAAAGATTTATTGAGTACCTACTTCGTGCCAGGTATGTGCTGGGCACTGAAGATGCATGGAGGGAAAAATAGATCATGTTAGCTTTCCTGTAATTATTAAGGCACCAATAAGGAGCAAAATCCTATGAGAAAAACCTGTTATAGAAAGATGAATACAATGGAAAATAGACAAGAGACACTCATTGTAGACCAGACTCCTATCGTGCAGCTGCTAATTTTTCTCCACTGCGCCTTGTGGGGCTCTGAGCCTGGCAGTTAGGCAGCAAATACTCGTCAAACTGAATTATCCAGAAAATTCAATGATTAAAATACCCTTTCCCTTCCTGTTCTCTCTTCTTTCTCTCTCCTCCCAGCATTCCAGCAATCCGAGGTTTTATCAAACTACAAGGTGGTGGGATAGAGATTTAAACCTCTGCCAAGAAAGCTTCCAAACTAAAGAAGCTGGTTAGGAGTCTCAGAAGTCAAGTTTCAGCCTCCTGTGACATTTGGTACCTTTCCTAATTACAGGCTCCATTCTCCCCAGAGCTCAAGTGTCTCCTGCTGCCGAGTCCTAAGTGGTACCCTGGGAGCCTGAAAAAACCACTGTGCTCATGCCTGAGCACCAGATGTGTGACTAGGAGCTAATTTGGGCCCTGGGAAGATCAGACTCACTCTGGTTTCTTATATTTACTTATTTTTCTTTCCCTCCTTTCTTCTTCTTGAGATTCTTCGTTCTTTTATTTTTCCAAATTTTCTCTCTAGTAGTGTTGACCTTAACTTCCAAGGCCAAATATGATCAGTTCATAATCGTGTGGGAGACACAGGAGGAGGCCAAATGGCATCAAAGTGGTTCAGCTTAGAAAATGAAAAGCGGAGGGAAATGCATCTTGTGTCATAAGCATAGGACATTATGGTGAAACACATTGCTTACAAGTAGGAAAGAAGTTAAAATTTTATATCAAGTTCTTTTGAAGGTCATACACATGTTCTATGTTACCAGTATGGAGAGACTGTCTTTCTCTTTACAAATTTCTTTGGAATTACACTTAACATTTACAGAAACATATTTTGGGGGAATAGTCAACAGTCATCGTGGATCATCACATAGCTCTTAGAAGAATCCTGCTAATATTTCCCCTTGCTGGAGATGTGAGCATGAAGTAAGTGTAACTTGGGGAAAATAATTAAATTCAGTCAAATATGGCAGTCTCTGCCCTCATGGAGAGCAAGGTCTACATTGAGAATATGATAAGTAAATAATTAATGACAGTTCCGTTTGGGAAGGGCTGTGATGGGGGCACACGTGGGGTGCCCTGGGCAAGTGGGCAGTGTGGGGGTTGAGGAGCTTGAGTCAGGAGTCAAAGTCTGAACAGGTGAGCCTAGGTAAAATGAAGAGAGGAAGGGAATGGCATTCCAAGGACAGGGAACAGCAGTGGAAAGGGATTAAAGGCATAATTTCTTTGAAGAAAATGAGGGTGACATTGGTCTTGAGATCTTGGGATGCACCTTCTGAGAGGGTTTCTTTTTTGTTTCCTGAAGTTATTTGGAGGCCCTCTTGTGTTCTGGGGTCTGGTAGCTGTTTCCTCGACCAGAAATCCCTGGACATGGACATGTGGTAAGTGTGTTGGGGTGCTGTGTACCCAGGAACATGATGGCTGAGCTCATGTTCAGGACAGTCCTTACCATCTATTGAGCCCTTGCTCTATGCTACACAACGGGCAAAGCACTTTGCAAACATCTCAATTAATCCCCCGAGCCACCTTAGGGATCACTCTCCCAAGGAAAGAGCTGGCTGGGAAAGGCAAGTACTTACTTATGGCCATATAACTGGTGAAGATCAGGACTGAGGCATGATCTCAGGTCAGTCTTAACCACAATGCCTGTGCCCTTAAGAACTAAGCTATTTTGGCTCTGGGAAGAACAAACTCTACGTTCTTAGTTATCCCACTCTCGTTTCTTTTGTCCTTTCTATTTTTAGCTTTAAGGTCATTTCCAAATTCAGAGCCATTTAAACAACCATTCTCATTTTTCCCTTTACTCACTAACCCCCAGCCTACTACTTTGTGATAATATTGTGTGTACCAAGTTCCCAAAAAAACCTCAAACTGGTCTTTGTTTCAGAATAATTAACTTATTAGCAAGATGGCTGGGACAGTCTTGGTAATAAAAAGTAACTAAAGAGGGGAAACAAATGGAGGGTTGTTTAACAACTTAATAGCCATTGGGCCCTTTGGATAATTCAGCAGTTTTGCTCCAAGTTTTAGGGAAAAAAAAGTAAATCAGGCAAGAGAGAAAAAGAAAATTATGAGAATGGAAATCAGATTTGTAATAATGGGATTTATATTTAGGTCCATGGACAGAGGAGGAAAATTAATATGCCAATGGATAAAACATCCCTATAGCTGCTTCTGATGCTAAGACCTTATGTGCATTTAGCTGACTCAACTAAAAAGACAGTTACTCTTATTTCTCTGCTAAGATGATTAACTCCTGACTAGAAGCAATCTATAGAAAAAAAAGATTGCATGTCATAAGCAATATCTAGATTTTATTAGTTGAATTTTGAAGTGGATCATCTAGAAAAAGAATTCTATTGGCCACATACCGCTCAACCAACTGTGCACGCCGCAAATTCGATGCCTGGGTAGTGCTGGGTTGATTCTGTTGAGTAAATGTGGTATTGATAGGTCCTTCACGAAGTAGTTGATGAAGAAGTTAGAGGGGAGGAAGATGAATGAGTCAAGGGTACGGCTATAGAATATGGCTCTATCTCATCCCATCCCAGCTCTACCTTCTCCATCACTGTTTTGTCTGTTAACGGTATTTTTATTTAACTATTCCTCTATCCTTTTCTTTTCAAACATGCCTGAGACCCAAGAGGAAATCCTTCTTAGATTCCCAAAGACACCAGCAATGAGAGATTCTGTTCTACAAAGATTGACTTCATTCAAAGACAAAGTAAATACAGCATCTGAAAAGCCAATCAACCTGCATGCTGCCTCAAGCTGAGTCTGCTTCTTTTTATTTTTATCTCTACCTCCTAGACATGGTGAATTTCCTCCTAAGGGGGTTTGGGATTGGTAACCTCACATAAGGTATAAAGGGTGCATAGTATTTGCAGTGTAACAGGCTCCTTCAAGGTTTTATAGACAACTTTCCACTTGGTACACATGGGACATGTCAGTGGAGACCAAGGCCAATGAGAATCTGTTAGGAAGTCTCAGGGTGCAGAGCTGAGCCTAACAACAGCAACAAAAATTAATGGCAATTTCAAATGCAACCTCCAGGCTCACAGAACGAGGCAGCTTTGATTACACAAAAGCAAAAGCAGTAGGTCAGCTTTTATAAAATGACAAAGTGACTTTGTTGGACATCTGGAAAATTTATCACATCCCACAGGGCCCCTTGCAAGTTCACTGGAAAGTTCTTATGGTTGGTTTTCATTTACTCAACAAATATTTATTGAGTACCTAATGTTTGTTGTGGGTATAGAATGCAAAGATCTTTGGCTCCTTGTGTCAAACAGAATAGAGAGGATTCTGTTTTCAGCGCCTATGAATGTCCTCTCCATTAAAGGTAAGTGAAAAAGTGACACTATTGAATTTGTGGAAACCTTTAATAATGCATTCATTTTAAAAACCCCACTTACTGTGCACCTAATTGCCATGAACTGGAGGTTTGGTGTTCGGTAAGTAGGACACTTCACAAGTTCACAGTCTAGTGAGGAGGCATTCACTTGAACCCTAACATTCATACGGAGTAGGGGCTGTCACAAACCTACATGGAAATGTGCAGTGGGAGATCAGAGGGGAAAGGAGAATTAATTGGTCTCAGAGAGAGAAGGGGCATTAAGAAGGGTGTGTAGCATGGGTGGAATTAAGGATTAAAGAAAGCATCATGGGAGAGACGGCATTTGACCCTCAAATATTCAGGACCCATAAATGTCCTTGTCTGGATTTATGGCTGCCCCATCAGGTCTAATGAAAATAGTCTCCTTTATCTGACAACAAGTTATGAATCAGAAAACACACAGCCGGATCTGCATTTTTTTTTGTCTGATTAGAGAATTAAGTTTCTCAATAATGTCAATAATAATTCATTGTTTTCCTTTGACTGCAGAGAACAAGGGAAGTGATAAGGTATAGAGACTTTCAGGCTAGACCATCTGGATTCACATGCTAGCGGTACCATTATTCATTGTGTAATTGTGGAGGAGTTACTGATCCTCCAAGCCTCTTTCCTCATCCATAAAAAGGTGATAAGCATTGTGCCTCTGCCACGTGGTTGTGGATCACCGAAAGGTTAAGTAAGACAATCCATTATTACCGTAGAGCTTGGCACACAGATCTCAAAAAAGTGTCCAGTGTTCCTGTATTAGGGGAGTGGCAAATCGTTGTCTGATAGAATCACATTTTCTGGAAGCATTTAAAGTGGGTTAAATTGGGGCGCCTGTGTGGCCCAGTTGGTTAAGCATCTGCCTTCAGCTCAGGTCATGATCCCAAGGTCCTAGGACCTAGCCCCACATGGGGCTCTCTGCTAAGTGGGGAGCCTGCCTCTCCCTCTCCCTCTCCCTCTCCCTCTCCCTCTCCCTCTCCCTCTTCCTCTTCCTCTCCCCCTGCCTGTGCTTGCTTGCTCTCTCCCTGCCCCCGTCAAATAAATAAATAAAAATCTTTAAAAAAAAGTGGGATAAATTCTTTTAAGTACAAAGTGATTTACATATCTGACAACTTTGTAGGTCTTATCATTGTTTCTGCTTTAAAAAAAAATCCCCCTGGTTTAAATTATCTTATAAATATCATCATAAGTTGGTAGAGGAAATATAAGGCACAACAGCAACAAATCACTCCAATTTTGCCTCACCCTTACCTTCCCGCAATCTCGTTTGTACCAAGCACTGTCACTAACCTAGAGGAGGTGCTCTGCAAGCGACTAAATGGATAAATAAATGAATCACCTCAACGGTTCCGCCTCAAAAACAAGCATAAGGTATTACAAAATTCATGCCCTAAGAAGTAAGCTAGATTTCTGTGCTTACCCTGAAAGCTGGTCATACTGTGGTATCATAAAATGCCTTCCTGAACTTTAAAATATTTAAAAAGAAATCCCACCACAATTTCCTGGCTGGAAAGGCAGGTTGGGAGATGGTGGGCAAAGTGAAGAACCTGGCAGGAGAAACGACAGTGATGACGCTAATACTAGATCACCATAACAGGTTTCCAAGGAGTACAAAAAAAACAAAAAACAAAAAACAAAAAACAGTCCTTTGGCCACCAAAAGGCCATTTCCTTTTGGCATAAAATCATGACCTACTTAGCTGTCTTGTCAGGGGAGGCAGGATTTCTATTATGAATGTGCAGATTCTGGTTCTGCATATGCTTGGTCACAAGGAACACAGCTGGGAGATGGGCGAGGGGGTTAAGCATAATCCCATGAGCGCGCATGGAAAAGAAACCCATGTAGGCTCTCTTTTTAAAATTCAGATGCATAATTTTAAAAGATTTGCAAGTAGCCAGATGCTTACCTCATTTTATGGAAATATTAGTATTCATTTAAAATGTGTTATTGTCATTTTTTTCCCTCTAATATATCAAGCGAATTACAGAGGGAAATGGCTTAAACTTTAAGTCCCTCATCTCATACGTGGCACAGAGCAAACCAATAATCACACCGAGGAGCGAAGCAACTCGTTAGAAAGGCCCTAAATGTGTTAAAGGCTTTTCCCCAAAAGATTCATGAGATTTTGAGTCTGAAAACTTGCGCCTTGGGGGAATGGTGAAAAATAATTAACATCCATTTTAATCTCATGCCTTCCAATAATATTTGTAGCGTATTTTGAACTACAGCCAGGTCTACATATAAATAACCAAATTTAAAAGCATAATTATATATGTGCACATTCAATGGTTAATCTATCATGCAGCAGAGACAAAAAGACTGAGAATCTTGCAGATATTTCAACCACTGTGCATGATCCAAGGATTCTAGAATTTCTGATTTTTATTCTAGGATTACCTTGAAGTCAACATTCCCGGCCTTTTAGAAGGAGAGAGATGAAGCTATTAATTCCATTTTTTTAAAAAGGGAGGAAAAAACACTCCAAAAAGCTACAGATGACCCCAGAGGTTTTCAGTATTTATTTATTTCACTTTTCTCATTTCTGAGCATTTGGTAGAATGAGTTTAAGAGCGTGGGCTCTCATATCACACCAGCTATGTGGCCCTGGAAAACACATCCATTTCAGTTTCTGCAGGTATAAAAACAGGGGTAATAAAAATTCCTGCCTGACAAAAATAATCCATGCAGAGTTGACACATGGCAAATGTTTTATAATTGCTAGTTATTATTATTATTATTATTATTATTATTATTATTATTATTGCTGTCTTATGACCTAGTTCCCCAGTATCTTTTCTGTAGCATTTATCCATTTGTTTATTCAACCATGAGCTATTAACTGAACACCTGCTATGCACAGACACTGCAACGTCAATAGCCTGAGGTTGTTTTTACACGAAGAAGGGACTAAGGGAGAAAATACCTACATACCTACATGCCGTGTTGGTACACCCATCCTCAGGTGTTGTGCGTGTTGGGGGCTAACAGGACATTCCTGGAATGCTCTGGTGAGAGCCGCTCCCCTGGGCTGTCTCTACGCAATTCCCTCCAGAGCTGCTGAGGGGAGGCTGAGGCTTGACTGCTCTTGAAACCATTTATTTGTTTCTGCTTTCTTTCCCTGCTCTCTTCTGCTCCCCTTACTCAATGACAGGTGTCCTCTGAGAGCGCTCCTTCAACGAGCCCTTGGAGGCTCTGTTGCTACAGAATCCAACCCAAGACAAAATGTGCCCATGCATCGTTCCGGTAAAAATTTTAACGTAGCTTTCAAGTAAATACATCAATAATAATAACTAATCACAAATTTCTCTAACATACGTAATACATAAATAAAAATAGTCTATTGTTTTTCTAAAGTGACTGAATGTATACTTTTAAAATGTTCTTATTAAGACTTCACTCTGGAGTTTATTATCCTAAGTTTCTTTAGAATTTCCTCACCTCTAAAGCTAAGAAATCATGCTGCATAATGGATGTAAAGTAAGTAGAACAAAAATCTTACTTAAGAACTTTAAAAAGCCCTTTTTGGATTTATTTTTAGTTTCTATGTTCTTTCAAAACTGAAATAAGAGCCTTCGTTTTTGGATGGATTGGTGATTTTGATCATCTCCCTGGCCCTGTGTTTCTTGCTTTTTTTCCCTTTACACATTACAAGTGGTCTGGGTTTGTCATTCTGAATAGCAGTAGGCTGTTGGTTTCACACACGGAGCTGAAATGGGTTTCTACACCTGCACCTGAGTGCCCAGTATTACAGTTTCATCAACCATTTTCTGATACTGGCAATGAGCCCATCCAAGACAGCAATCCAGCAAAATAGAGGGTTCACATAATGAAAATATATTCTCGGGCAAAACCTCACATATTTGTTTTATAAACCATGACAAATAATGCAATTATGAATAGTTACTGATGAGTGTTTGGTATAGGCATTTCACACCGTTAGAGCTCATGCTACGTCAATGTAGCTTTTAAATGAAACTAGGCATAACTGTAACTGAGTATGATAGTCTGACAAAAACAGAATGAACTTCTTTTTTAAGATTTATTTATTTGTTCATGAGAGACACAGAGAGAGGCAGAGACACAGGCAGAGGGAGAAGCAGGCTCCCCATGGGGAGCCCGATATGGGGCTTGATCCCAGGACCCCAGGATCAGGACCTTCAGCCCTGAGCCGAAGGCAGATGCTCAACCACTGAGCCACCCAGGTGCCCCCAGAAGGAACTTCTTAATACTCTGCAAGACCTATTGGATGGCTAATTATCCTTCATTGCTGTGATCTTTCCCCAAACCACAGAATCACAGGATTAAATTGGACCTCACTCGTCCAGCTGAGGCCGTCTTCTCGCTCCTGAATTCACAAAGACCAAGGGTTGAGGTCCACCTGCCATGTGGGCCACACTCTTTTAAAAAAGAATTTTAGAAAACTGTGGTTGCAAAGTAATAATAACAATTTGTTTAAATAGTAATAATTTGTGATTATTTTACCTCCCCAGTTCCACAAATTCCTTAGTAATCAGCTGTCAGCTTCTTTAAAGAGCTAAAACTGTATTCACTTTGTCTATCTTTTGTTCTGCAGTCTTCTCCCTTCGCAGGACTTTGTCCTGTCACCTTTCTGTACTTAAGTAATGCAGCAATTCGGCTGTGCTAGGCCACCTCTGTGCCCCCAGACAACACCACTTTTCTCCTTTCTTCTTTCCTACCAACGGGGCCCAGAAACTCTTCCTGTGGTAGCCAAAGATTCATCCACTTTCTTTCCTGGCATTCGGAACCAGAATTTGCGAAGGTCTTTTCTACATGTTGTAGAAGTGAATGCTACACTTCCCTCTCCACGTTTTCTTCTCTCAGGCAGATGCGGTCTTGACTTTCACCAATGGTGTTTCACTTCAAAGTAATTCCACAACGTCCTTCTGGGAACATCAGAAAATCAACTGTGGACTATCTAGTTTGAATATCTCAGGGCCTCCAAATAGATCCTTATTTATGCTATTTGGTTATCCCTAAGCCTCCTATTTTCTAGATGGGATAGTTCTCATTCCATGAGCAAGCTCATCTTCCATCCAGCTTCCAGCTCGTCTCTTCTAGTTCTCCCTCAGTCCCTGATATTCTTTTTTTTTTTTTTAAATAGTCCCTGATTTTCTGTATTTGCTTCCTTAATTTGTGGTCTGTGACAGCTGGCCCACTGGAATAGAGGTTCCTAAGAGCTGCCCTGCCAAAAAGGCCTCTTCACTTTACATTCTCCTTGTGGCCAAGGGGAGAAAGTTCTAGGTTGTAATCAATCTTCTTCTCCTCCTTTTTTCTAAATAGATCTCATCCTTCCCACACTTTGTTTTCAGTAGTGCATAACAGTTCTCTTCACTGTCAGGTTTCATGCAGCTGACAAGATTTTAAAAGTATTTCTCCCACATTTCATTCTCAATTATCCTCATTTCCCATACACGAGGAATGCTTAATGTGAAAAAGGAAAGATAAGATCTAGAATATTTTACGTGGATTTTGGGTTACTGAGATGCTAAAGATTTGGCAGCAGAGGCTCTACCTGAATGCTGAGAACAGCTTCCTGACAGAGCGTGCATGACTGGAGTGATAATTCAGAAGAGAATACGAAGATTAATTTGCTCCCTCCATGTCGCATTAACAGGGGCAGAACTGTGACTGCTGTTTTACTTTTCCTTCCCTCGAATGACAACCATCTGCAACTTGACTTACACCATTCAGTATGGATGTCACTATGGAGACTCTTGTGGTTGGTCTGAGTAAGCAATTAACATGCCCAACACTTGTGATATTCTGTTTGCAGAGTTATGGGAGAAAAAAAATGAGGTCATGGAGTGGAATAAGTGGAATTCAAGCCTTGAGTTAAGGACCCATTTATTTGTGTATATGACAATGGAACTTTTAAACAATGTGATTGTTAATGTGCCATTATGTCAGAGTGTATCAAGAAACAGCAAACTTGCTCGTGTTTAAAATGGCAGGATAACAGGCAATTAAGGACCTGAGAAATCAATGTTAGAAAAAGTATCCAGGTGGTGCTTTTACCAGCCAATTTTAACCCAGAAATAATGGCTTATCTTGCTTTCAGCAAGCCTTTAATAATGGAAAATCCAGTCCTATGCACAAGATAAATGAGGGGATCATTATTTGCTTTTTAAGTGACTTAGTTTTTCCCTCAAAGTGCTACTAGTCAGACAGCAGGTCCTGTTAATTCTCAGCAGAACAAAACGAAGTTTGAACAAGATGCAGGAAGCTCGTTCTGGCTCCATTCTGCTAATGACTTCAAGTGCGATTTGGGATGTGTCTAAGTTTCTTCACCTATAAATGGAGACTTTCTGCGTTCAGTTAGTGGTTTCCAGCTTGGGAGTCTCCCTGGGGTTTCAGAAAGCAGTGATAAGCATCCATAAGTCTTTTCTAAGTATTGTGTGTCTCAGAATGCTTAATGGAAATTGTACCTTTGTCACAAGGATGCTCTGAAAACCAACTAGCACCTGAGTGCTTGCCTTTGTCGACCTGATACAGTAACTGATTAGCTCATGCTAATCAAAGGTTCTGATTCCAGAAATTTCCAATGACAATTAGGATAAAATAATTTTTTAAGTTCCTTGGCGGTGAAAATATTGTGAGTCCAAAGTTATCCCATCTGTAATGTTCTCATATCCTTCCTCTGCATTGCCACTGCCATTGTTACAGTTAGAATCATTCTCCTCTCCTGGCTGGAATATTGCGGTAACTGCTTGACTCTTTGCCAACCCCTGGCCTGGTCTCCCGATCGCAACATCCCACATACTACCTTCCACCAGGCTGATCTTGTCTATGTCTTAGTCGAAAATGTTCAGGGATTGTTATTTCCTATGAGATAAAGTCTACACTGGCATGGCCCCTCTAGACTGCTGTTTTGTAATTATTTCCACTCCACCCCACTATTTTCAATGTAAATCTGCTGCTGCTGCTGCAGAAGATGGTTTACTACCTGGTAAGGGCTGAATTGTGTCTCCTCTCCCCCCCCCACCCCCAATTCATTTGTTCAAGCCCTAGCCCCCAATACCTTAGAATGTGACTATATGGGGAGATAGGGCCTTTCAAGAGGTTATTAAGCAAAAATGGGGTCATGAGGGCAGGCTCTAATCCAAAATAACTGATGTCCTTATAAGAAAGGAGATTAAAACACTGACAAGACAGGCAGAGGGAAGACCATGTGAGAGCAAAGGAAAAAGGTGGCCATCTGCAAGCTGAGAGAGAGAGAGAGAGAGGTCTCAGGAGAAACCAAACCTGCTGACATCGTGATGTTGGACTTCTGGCCTCCAGAATTGTGAGAAAATATATTTCTGTTTAAGCTTCCCAGTCTGTGTTAGTTTGTTTTGGCAGCCCGAGCAAATTAATATACTATCCGTCTTGTAATCACATCTGAGCTGCTTACCTTTGCTCCCTTGTGCTTCCTGCTATCTCTGTGGGAAAGTCCTCTCCAGCCCTCCACTTAACCACGCACTTCTTCTCAATGTGCAATAATATCTCTTCTCTGCGAACTGAAACCCATGTCACATCATCACCTCTCTGAAGTCCTGAGACATCCCAGGAGGTTGCCCTTACTAGTATCTGGAATACGCTGCCTTATAACACCGTTTTCCCAAATAAACTATAGACTCATGGAAGGGATGGACCGTCTTGCAATTCTTTATATTCCTTCACAGAGCTTAAAATAATTATTGAGCTTACTAAAAGGGCTCAGAGATAATTAATATTGATTGATTTATAATACTTAATCTAAGCATATTGCCAGGAGCACAGCTATTACATTAAGCAAGGTTATGACTATTCCAAGTCTTTTTTTTTAAATCCAAAAATAATTAAATCAAAGCAATACATCCACAGAGTTGGAAAGAAAAAAGAGTATGTTATTGAAAGGCTTAATGAAAAATAACAGTCTAAAAAAAAAAAAAAGAAAGAAAAATAACAGTCTTTCTCTTGCAGGCAAAACACATTTTTATGTGAGCTGTTTCTTCTGGAAGTTATTCTGATTATAAATGATATACTTTTACTGCTATTTCTTGAGCTCCCAATTTTAGAATCTATCACTTACACCCCCTTCCACCTCCTATTGCTATGATCCGCCAATAATATGATACCACAATTTTCTGTTAAATAATTAATGCTCTTTCGCATCTTGCCCCTGTTCTCTGCTGCCACTGTTTTCTCCTACTGCTCAGAAGATGTAACTAGAATGGTATTAATGTTTTCTCTCATCTCCATTTATTTCAGGTTCATTGTTTTCTGTTGTTTGTACTGTATCCTCTTTCATGCTGAAAGCTTCCCTTAAAAGTCTTTTTGGCCAACCGGGCATATTTATGAATGAGGCCATTTTGCCAGGAGACCTCTCAAATGTCAGAATGTACTTCGCTGGGGCCCGTCAGCTTCTCCAGAGAGACGCATTTAGTAACTGCCTGTGTGGGTATCTGTCTCAGCCTCCCGTGCATGACTTCTTTGAAAGCAGAGTCCAAAGGTTTGCTCCTCACAACCTTTGGTGCCAAGCATGGCGTCTTCTACAAAGTTGCTCAGAATTAAACACTTGTTGAAGAAATGAATGGATGACTGGAGTCTAGGCTAACCTGCATCTTTTGCTTAAGACACAGAGAGCTTCCTTTATTAATGTTCTTGAGAGAACCTTAAAGCATTAACAGGATTCAGTTAAAAAGTGGAGTTAAGGTTTATAAGTCTCATCTCTTCCATGTCCCTTCCTCAGTCTAAACTCCAGCCATGATAAATCTGTTGTTTCCTGGCCATGCCAAGTTTTTACCTCCATGCTCTCTCTGGCTAGAGCCTCTTGGTCTCCACACTTCCCCCAGCTCATTCCTGTTTTTCCTTTATAACTTGATTCAAGGCCACCTGCTCCTGGAGACTTTCCCTGACCTACTTCGATGGGCCTCTCTCTGCAGCACACCTCTACCTTGACAGCACTGGGTGCTTGGTACTGTTATCTTTTCATCCACATCACCAGTGGGTACTTTTCTTGAAGGTGATCTATTTTTAAAAAAAGATTTTATTTATTTATTGGGGTGGGGGGGAGACAGAGAATATGCAAGCACGGGTAGGGGAGGCAGAGGGAGAGGGAGAAGCAGGCTCCCCGGGGAGCAGGAAGCCCGACACAGGGCTCGATCCCAGATCCCTGAGACCATGACCTGAGCTGAAGGCAGACGCTTAACTGGCTGAGCCCCCCAGGGACCCCTTGAAGGTGGTCTTAACCATGTTCATGCCCACGTAGTCAGCATCATGCCTGGTACAGTGGAGGTGCTCAGGAAATACTTGTTGCTGACACCAAGTGAAGAAGTACGCTCACAATTTTCCATTGGGGCTTCCCACCATATTTTGTGCATAGCAAATACATGAAGAGCTGAGGAACATCCTCCAGATACAGGCATGTGGGAGGTGGCACAGTCCAACGGGCTGGAAATGCAGGCTCCAGAGCCACTGACTGATCTCAGTCCTGGGTCTACCACCTACTGGTTGTGTGACCTTGAGTAGGTAATGTCCCCCCACCCCCCTCACTTCTAGTCTGTAAAAACGGGGATAGCAGTAGTGCCAACAGTGACACGGTGGCTTGGGAGAGCTGGCTAGAAAGTGTTTGGCGTGATTTCTACTTCTCTGCAAGTGTTTTTATTTTTTATTATTTTAAAAAGATATTTTACTTATTTTATTCATGAGAGACCCAGAGAGAGAGGCAGAGACATAGGCAGAGGGAGATGCAAGCTCCCTGCAGGGAGTCCGATGTGGAATCCGATCCCGGGACCCCAGGATCAGGACCTGAGCCAAAGGCAGATGCTCAACCACTGAGCCACCCAGGTGGCCTGCAAGTGCTTTTAAATGTGAGCTCTTATTATCACAAAGTGAAGCACTGAGCGTGCGAGGCTTCGGTCGTGCCTGTTACTGCACTCGCCTTCCCGCCTCCAGGGCTGCGGGGTGGTGTACTGAGCGGCCCCCTCTCGGCCACCCCAGCCCTGAGAGGGAGGGTGCCAAACTGGGGCCGTACCTGCAGCCATCATGGTTCAGCTGGCTTGTGCAGTGTGTTCAGCAGTCTCAAACACTCTTTACTCTGTGGGCTCAATAGGAAGCTTCAGGATGCTGTCATCAATAATTATTAGTTCCTTGGAACCCTGCAAGCTGTTGACATGCTACAGAAACAGAGAGGAAAAACCCAGTCTTCCCACAGGAATAGTCAAATATGTTTGAGCCTCCATTGGCTTTCAAGGCTTGTGTGAAATGCATACTTTAACCACTGACCCACATCAGTTATTCATGGTTTTTAGGTGCATGACGTATACAAATTACAACCTGAGAAATGTCATGCAATGGAAACCCGGAGATCAAACAGCTCTAAGAAAGTCGACTTGTATTTTTTGTTTCTATCTTCCACAGTTATTTTGTTTTCAAATTTCAACATGGACACCTTGTCTATGCACCTTGCACATTCAGAGAGATATATCCTGTTTAAACCCCCAAATCTTAGTTTAATTAAAAGGCATTAATCAAATAATAAATTCATGACACAGAACACACTCCTCCATCCTCAAGTACACTACATTTTTAGGGTCTCCTACTGCCATCACAAAGATTACTTGGATCACTAGGAACAAAGGACCTAAATGTGACACTCGGTGGTCCTTTGAGTCTATGTCCCTTGGGGGACTCTCTGATGCTAATCTTTAAGGCCCCTAAATACAAACAAATAATTCTGCTGTCACCTGTTGTCAGCAGAGAAAGGAAGCAAGAAACCTGGAGCCTCACCATTTGGGGGCTTGTGATCATAAGGACGATTAAGGCCCTCTGCAAACCACAGTGGTCAAGTGTCCAGAAGGGGCGTTGAAGATGCCAGCTGCATCCATAGCAAGGGGGCCCTTATCTGTGTTGGAGGTAGGTAGCCATCTAGAGCTTTCTGCAAGGGCTCGCCCAGAGCTAGGGATCTCTGCAACATACTATTCTTACCTATTTGATCACTAGTCCTTCTCCTCCTGGATCATCCTAGACAGGCCAAGTTCAAGGGGCACGTGATATGTTCAGAACATAAGACTTGGGGGTAATGGTGCCCTGGTGGCTGGGATTGGAGAGTAAAAGTAAGAAACATGGTTTCTGCAAAGTAGGAACATGGTATATTCTCTACTATGCCTGCTGGGCTGTGTTCTTGGCCAGACCTCCCAAGACTGGGAAAGCACGTCCTTTCAGAGCATCTAGAACAATAAAGCACCTCCAATACCGTTTACTGTACCTCTTCTCTGTCCAAATCTATGGCAGTGTGCTGTCGCAGGGCGCCTGAACTCGCCTCAGCCTACAGATTCCACTCACTTCTTACACTTCAATTGCATCAACCCTCATCCATGTTGCCTCCATAATGCCACCACTTTCCCTGGAGAGCTTCCTCGGATTTCTAGGCTTTTTCCACCACCCTCCGTGCAGTTCAAGTGAGGAATTCTCTCCAGCTGCATCAATATGTCTTTAACTAATCCGGCTCTCCCTTCAAACAGTACACTCCTTCTCCTGTGGGGTAAGGACCTCACAACGGTATGTTCCCACATCGTGCCTCTCTTCCTTTGTGCTCATGCACTGTATATTTTAAAAAATTTTACAGTTTATATTGTCATACATTTTACTTTTACATATGCTATAAACACAAAATACTTGCCTATTGATTGTGCTTTAGACAGTTTTCTTTCTTTTTAAAAAATTAATTAATTCTTTTTGAAGGTTTATTTATTTGAAAGAGAGAAAGAGAGCATGAGCAGAGGGAGAGCCATTCGGGGGACGTAGAGGAAGAGGGAGAAGCAGACTCCCCAACAAACAAGGAATCTGACAAGGGGCTTGATCCCAGGACCTGTAGATCACGACCTGAGCCAAAGGCAGATGCTTAACCAACTGAGCCACCCACGGTCTCCTTTAGACAGTTTTCTTTTTGAGCAATTAAAAATAAGAAAAAATGAGTTTTCCTTTTTTTTTTTTAAAGATTCTATTTATTTACTCATGAGAGACACAGAGAGAGGCAGAGACATAGGCAGAGGGAGATGCAAGCTCCCTGCAGGGAGCCTGATGTGGGACTCGATCCCAGGACCCTGATATCATGACCTGAGCCAAAGGCAGACACTCAACCACTAGCCACCCAGTAGCCCCCAAAATGAGTTTTCCTTTAATATTTCTTGAATTGTAGGTCTGCTGGCACCAAATTTTCTTGGTTTTTATCTGAGGAAGTCTTGATTTCTTCGTTTTTGAAAGGCATTTTCTTGGGGTGCAAGATTCCTTGTTGACTCTTTTCAAGTCCGCACCTTACTGTCTTCTGGCTTGCGAGTCTTCGGATGAGAAGTGTTCTATGATTCTTACCTTTCTTCCTCTGCATATAATGTGTTTGTTTCCCCTCTGACTTCAAGATTATTTTCTTTGTCTCCCATTTATAGAAGCTTGGTTATTTTTTTTTTTTGAAGCTTGGTTATTATAATGCTTACGTGTTTTGTTTGTTTTTGAACTTACTCTTTGGTATTCTCTGAGCTTCTTATATCTGAGGTTCGGTGTCCATCATTAATTTTTGGAAATTGTTTCTTAAATTTAAATTTGAATTTAAATTCTTCTGCCATTTTCTCTCTCCTTCCATTCCAGGATTTAGTTATTTTTAAAAATTAATTAATTAATTAATTTACATATTTTTTTAAATTGGAGTTCAACTCACCAACATATAGCATAACACCCAGTGTTCATCCCATCAAGTGCCCCCCTCAGTGCCCGTCATCCAGTACCATTCCAGGATTTAAATAACATGTATGTTAGATCATTTAGCATGCTCAATATATATATTTTTTTCTATTTCATTCCCCCATCCCTGCCTCATGTCTCAGCTTGGGCACTTAAAAAAAGAAGTTTATTTATTTATAAGTAATCTCTACACTCAACATGGGGGTAAAATTCACGACCCCAAAATCAAGAATCTCATGCTCTTCTGGCTGAACCAGCCAAGTGCCCCAGTTTGGGTCATTTCTATTGACCTGTCTTGAAATTCTCTGATTCTTTGGTGGTGTTGAATAAAACTATTTCATGATTTTTATAAAAAGAACATCATAAAACAGCATGGTAAATGCTATCAAGGAGGTATTTACAAGTTGCTATAGGAACACAAGGAGGAAGATCTCATAAACATTGTGACATTCAAGTTAAGTCTTAAAAGGGGCCAAGGGCAAAAGGTATGCAAAGTAACATCTTTACCAAAGAACAAAGGTATGAAATCACTCTGTGTCTGTATCTTTCACTTAACTACCATTAGTATTTCAGTAGAGTCAGAAAAAAATATGTAGAATAGCCCTACGTTTATGCTAAGAAATTCTCACATTATTCAAGAGGTAATAGGGAAGCAACAAAGGACTTTAAGCATTTGAGTGATGTGCTTGCACATCTTACCCATGAAGGATGCAGATATTTCTGGAAGGAACTAGACTGGAGGAAAGGAAAGCAGTGAGTTATCGTAGCAATGCCAGATGAAAACTGTAGCAGCAGGAGGGCCCAACCTGAGGAGATCTCTAAAAGTTAGGAGACAAGAACTTGAGCCCTGATTGGACATGAAGGTATGCAGAGAGGTTGGTCAAGAATAACTTGAGGTTTTTGACACTGAGCTCCTCAGAGGTGGTGTGCCACTTAGTGAGGTAAGGAATCTTTAATGAGGTTTAAAAAAGGGTAGAAATTGTGAATTCAGTCTTGGACAGGTGGTGTTCAACTGTCTGTGGGACACCCGAGTAGAAAGGATCCCACTCTCAGAGAGTCTGAGTTATCGATTTTGAGCTCCCACAGAGAGTATGAGAAGAGAGGTGGGTGAAGAGAGAAACCAAGAATGACAACACAAAATCTGAGAGGAGAAACAGAGCCCACAAAAGATGAGGAGAGGACATCCTTCATACTTTTGGAGGAAGCGATTGTCACATTACCCTGAATGCTCAAGTTGAGAGATGTAATTGTTTATTTCATCTTTACTACAGAACATTCTTTAATGTGTCACTTAATGAAAGTGAAACTTCTGTGTATTTCTCATTTTATCCATAGCCCTTTTACTTCAGTTGGCACTGTACAACCTCTCCAGCAACTACAACACCAAAATGCCAATGGTTCTTTCTGAAAATCAAAGAGAAAAAAAAAATCAAAGAAAAACCCATAGAAAAATAGCTACATGCACCACTGATCAAGTGAGTAATAATAATAATAATAAAAGACAAGATTTTTCCTGGCATTTAATGCTCTGAAGTTTCCACGTTTTATATTGGTTTTGCATTGGTTGTAGACGCCGTAGGCTCCTCCAGTCACTAGTAAATGAGCACCATCAGAGCCTGCCTCCGACTACTCCTTTGTCCTCCCTCTTGATTTGTGCTGAGTATGAAGAGAGAAGGATGGAGCCTGAACCATGTGCCTGTAGACTCTAAATCAAATTACTGTCATGTTCCCTAATTATTGTTTAGTAACTGGAGTCTCCAGTGACATAAACCAGTGGTGCTCTCTTTGAGTTTTTATGCAGCATCAGAAATCTGAGGCCGCAGTGAATGTATTCAAGACTGAAGCATGACCTTTACTGCTGTTTTTTTTATAAGAAACTGTGAAACATTTAATAAAATGGACCATTAGCTATTATACATGCCTGTGATAACTAAAACACACAGCTCTTAGGTGTTTACATTTGTGCTATATTCTCTCATTGGAGCATCACAGCAAACTAGTGAAATGGGTATGAATGATTTCTCTATTTCCAAAGTTGAGAAATCAGAGGTGCAAAAACTAAGACATCAGGTCACACATGCAGCAAGTGGCAGAGTGAGAGTCAGTCCCAGGCTTGCAAATTCCTAACTGTGGTCTTTTTCTTACATGACACCATCTCCCTTATGGAACCAACACTTTGGATCTGTTTAATTACTGCAGCCTCACTAAATAGTTGTGTTCTAGTATGTGGGCAGGGGGAAAAAATGGCTAGTGCAGTAGTAAGATGACCCAGTGGGACCCAGTCTACCAGCTGTATAGATGATACACTGCATGATACCCCCAGACAGAAACCCAAGAAGCAGCCCTAAAGAACAGCTGAAAATTCAGTCCATCAAAAATACTGGGACCCACAGAGATTGTAGGAAAAAAAATTCTTCTCACATTGAACAAAACATGAGGAGAATGTGGATGGGGCATAGAGCACCAACACTCCAGGGAAGTACAGCTCTAATGCTGTTAGCTCCTATTTCCACTTGTTCCTCTATTATTTCTTTTAGGTCTCAGATGGCAGATCCCCAGCATGCAAGCTGTCACCTCTCTTTCCTGCATCGACACAGACATTAGCAGTTGACCAAAACACTCTTTCTGGGGGCGCCTGAGTGGCTCAGTGGGTGAAGCATCCAACTCTCGATTTCGGCTCAGGTCATGATCTCAGGGTCCTGAGATTGAGTCCCACATTGGGCTGCACACTCAGTGTGGAATCTGCTTGTTTCTCTTCCTCTCCCTGCTCTCTCACTCTCTCATTAATAAATAAAATCTTTAAAAAAACCACCTCTACTCTTTCTGATAGAGCTCAAACTGCTCTCCTGCCTTGGCACAGCATTTAGGTTGACTACTGACCAAGTTTCACATGGCAGATGAAATCTGTTGGCATTCCTCCTTGAGGTCGATGATCTGAACTGCTGTGTTCCATTGCAGCACCACAAGCACACGGTTCTGACCTGGCATGAAGCACGCTGCCCTTGCTCTTTAGCTGCATGACCTTGGCCACGGACTTTCAAGTTTCTATAGCCTTGGTTTCCTCATCTGTGAAATGAGGCTAATAATACCTCAAAGTACAGTGTGACTGGGAGGACTAAATGAGATAATAAGTAGGAGTCCCTTAGCTCACTGCTTGGCACATGATAAGCACAGAGTAAGTAGTGACCTTGTTACTGATATAGAAGACCCATGTCAAGAGGAAGAGTGATTGATTTTTGAGTTTGAGAAGGATGCATTTGCTAATATAAAACTGAGGAATCAGATAAATTTACTGAACATTAAAATAATAACTGCTTTTTCAACGATAGCTTTTAGGTATTGGTTATATATCAACTCCTCAAAACAAAGCTGCCCTTATGGAAAATGAGTCTCAGGAATAAATATATGTGGAAGGGATATTGCTAAAACTGACCTTTGGGCTTCCTTCACTCGATTCTTAAACACACACAAATACACTGCCTTAACTGGCATAAAGGAACTGAACTGAAATGTGACAGAAAGCTTTAACCCAAAAGGAAATTCTTATTTGGGAGGATTTTATGGTAACTACTTGGAGAATTGATTGGCTCACTTTATTATCAAGCAAAGAGAAAGAGAAAGAATAAAAGTAAGCCAAAAGCCATTTTGTTTGGCTCGGAAAACAAAGCTGGGAGCTGTGCAAGGACAAGCTCCCACAGCTTTCCTGGAGTGGTCTGGGTTTTAAAAGAGATTTGCATAATTTGCATACCCACTTTGAATTATTATGAAATAGTACTGAGAATGGTAGACAGACAAGAGGCTTAAACTAAATTCCATATTTTAGCCTCCTGCTTTGATAAAGAAACTGAAATACCAATCTAATTGCGGGTGTTTACAGACTCTAAGTTAGAATTCATTCAGTTGGAAAATGACAGTGTTCTCAATGGAAATCTCAGGAATGACACATTTACCCAATATATGTTTTTAATGGGCTGAGACACATATTTTTTCTTGGGCAATTTTTTAAAAAATTTTATTTATTTTAGAGAGAGAGAGTGTGTGCACACAAGCAGGAGGGGCAGAAGGAAAAAGAGAGAGAATGTGAAGCAGACTCCAACTCGGGACTCGATCTCACAACCCTGACTGTGATCATGACCTGAGCTGAAACCAGGACTCAGACACTTAACCAACTGCACCACTCAGGTGTCCCACTTTGGCAATTATTGATGTTATTTAGAATAATATTTTTAAATAGACTTTTCTGATTTCCCCATTATAGTATAATGTTTAAGATCCACAAATTACTTTTAAAGGTTTATTTATTTATTCATTGGAGACACACAGAGAGAGGCAGAAAGAGACATAGGCAGAGAGGGAAGAGCCTGATGCGGGACTCGATCCCAGGACCCCAGGATCACGATCTGAGCCAAAGGCGGATGCTCAACCACTGAGCCACCCAGGTGTCCCTGGAAGTTACTTTTAAAATAAAGAATATATTTGCTTCACCAAAAGCATTTGATTTACTTCAAAGAGTATACAAATCATGAATAATGATCTAAGAGATGTCTAGTCAATCGTATGTTTATTCATTTACTTTTTAACTCAACAAATATTATCTGTCACTGTACGTTAGGTGGACATCATAACTGACCAGTAAAATAGAAGTCTTCTCAAGGAAGAACCAGAAATTTTACTTCTTGGAATCAATTCTGAAAAAATAATTAAAGGTGTGGGCATGAGTAAACAAAAGGGCTTGTTGTATCTTTATGATGGTAAAATCGTAGAAATCTAAAATCAAAGAATTAAAAAAACGGCAGCAAATTATATCTCTATAATAGAGGACAAGGCAACCTTAAAATAGTATTTATGTGGCATTTTCAATTGGTAGGTGCTCACGCTGAAGTTCTAAGAATGAAAATTGGGCAATCATATATAAATGCTTTCATCTTGAAGGTACACACACACTATATTTAACTACTTACATTTTATTTACAAAAAAGAATAAGCATGTTTAAAAACTCAGGCCAAGGATTTTTATGTAGGTGGCATTCTGGTGGCAAGGAGCCTTCCCAACGTTCCTTCTACCCTTCTTGCGTTAGTAAATCTGATTCCTTATATATCCAAAGAGATTTGGTAGATATGTCTTTTTTTTTTTCTTTTTAATCAGAGAGAGAATGGGGTTCAGAAACTCATTCTAAAACATTGGTGTTAAAATAAATAAATAAATAAACATTGGTGTTTTGACATCAGTAAGTTAAATGTACTAAGGATGTCATACTTCTGTTTTAGAATATTAAGTGTAGAGAGTTTATCACAAGCCCAGTTTTAATAAAGATTCTCTTTTATTTTTATTCCCCAGTGTGCTGAAATTTAACAATTTTTTTTTCCATGAAGAAGATAGGAGAAAAGAAGTAGGAAGTCCTTCGATGTCTACGTTTTGGTGTTTAGTTTTCTTTATGTTTTTATTTTATTTTTTATTTATTTATTTTAAAAAAGATTTTATTTATTTATTCATGAGAAACACACAGAGACAGAGAGAGGCAGAGACACAGGCGGAGGGAGAAGCAGGCTCCATGCAGGGAGCCTGATGTGGGACTCGATCCTGGGTCTCCAGGATCATGCTCTGGGCCGAAGGCAGGCGCTAAACCGCCAAGGCAACCACACATCCCTATGTTTTTATTTTAATTTCAGTTAAATTCTGGTGTTCAAGTGCTCCTAACAGAAGCATTTCTGTGCTCGATCGGGCTAAGTCCCTGCATTTTCACCACCATTACTGCGAAGGAGGAAATGGCATGCATTTCTCTCTGCGTTGTGCCATTTTTGTTCTTAGAATTTTTGAAAGCACTTTTCTAAATTTCACTGCACAATTTCAAAGGAAACATTTTTTTTTTTAATCTACTGGTAGAATTCAAGATCTGGTAAGTGTCAGTTGCTAAAAATGTATGAAGAGAGTGGGTTATTATTTGTGATTTATCAAAGACAAGCAAATGCTAACAGTGCATGCTGCATTGGTAAGGATTAGGAATAGGAACAATAAAATACACTGAAAGCAGATGCGAGAGACCCAAAGGTTCAGATGAGGGCATGCTTTCTTGGAGCAGTGCATGTGTCCCTCCCCCAGGTCCTTTCGGAGAGGGTCAAACAGCCTGGGTGTGACTAATCCAGTCACCTGTCACTTTGGTCCCTCTTCCTTCTCCCAGGATAGATCTCCCCAAGGCGTGCTAATAAGTATCAGAGCTTGATAACTAAGAAATTTTCTCCTTTCCTTCCATTATCCTCTACTTTGTACACTAACTACAGAGCAGTGAAATAATAGGGGCTTTCACGTAGCAAACATTTATTAAATGCAGAGCTCCTTACACTAGGTATCTTTCAAAATCTTCCTAACAACCCTGTGGAAGAGTTATTATTTCTATTTCATAGAAAAGCAAACTGACCCCAAAGGAAAGCGAGGTGCTCCAATGTCATGTGAGTGGGACAGAGCCACCATCAGAACACAGCACTGCCTGGCATAGAGGCCCATATTCTTTGCACCCAAGCTTCAGAGTAGATTCTTAAATGCTTGAAGGATAGGCAACAGTGGGAATAAAAATAAACCAGATCAAGGGACCCCAGGCAGCGAGGGACTTAACACGCAGGCCTAAAAGTGCCATTGGATTGACTCCCAAACTTACCGCTCATGCTACCTCCTTTGAAATCCCCTTTCCAAACACCACTCCAGGGCTCTAAAATATTCTTTCCATCTAGGGGTCTCTGGGTTCAGGGATTACCACGAGGTTGGGCCCCTGCTCCATCTCGCCTATCTAGACAGACTAGAGAGCCAGCTCCTGGTTAACAAAGACCATTCCTTCAAGGTAATTCATGTAAAGATGTTCTTGGAAGGTTCTAAATAATGCCAAGAAGGGCTCTGGGTCATGAGAACTATAGTTAGGAGTAAAAGCCCACGATCACGAATTAGGGCCTAAGCAGTATTCTGACAGCAAGAGGGAAGCCATGCGACTGTGTGAAGACATGTGAATGGGAGAGCCTGCAGATGTGTCTGACCTCTCCATGCCTGCACCCCCTCTTGCTGAGCGCAGGATGGAAATTAGCGCACAAAGTGACATCCAGCCACACAGAGGTGACTACGGAAAAGAAAGGATACAAAGCAGAACTGGCAAAGGAAGACTTGAGAAAGGAGTCGTAGAACAAAGTGCGGCAGTCGCTGTTACCTGTGGGCCAGTGGCGGACAGCTGAATGACCCCCGGAGCGCTGGCGGGGTTGGGGGGGCACTGGGCTGCTCCCCAGCAGTGCCCAGCTGGAAGGGAAGGGCCTGGGGCCCAGAGCGGCCCACCTGCTGCAGCGGCCCACTGGCCGGGGCTGGAGTCCGGTGTCTCACCCCTCGCACAAGGGGGTGAAAGGCTCCTGTCCCTCCACCTGTCCCCCCACGGCCCACGCCACTTGGCACAGGAAACGACCCTCAACGGGAGGATGGCCAGGAGGAGGACCGTCGCCCGGTACCCCATTCCGTCGTCCCTCCTGCCAATCTCGATCCATCACTGAGGTTTTTAACTCCCGCCCGCTAAGACACTCGACTATTTACAGCGATCAGAGGTGAAGAGTGGGAACATACATTGTCATCCAAATCCCCCCGTGGCCTGTCTGTGATTTCCTCCGCGCGGTGTGACAGCGAGTGCGGCCGAGCCTGTGGGGCGCGAGGCAGCGGGGGGCATGTGAGAGACGAGTGGGGACCATCTGCTTCCTTTCGGCTTTGAGATTTGGGGCCTAAGCACTCTCAGGGTCTCATGGGGAAAGGGTCAGCAGCCAAGCTCCCTGCTGGAATTCTCCGCAGGGCCGAGGCGAAGCGTGGAGGCGAGAGCTGGGGACCCGGAGCTGGGGACGGGGCGAGCAGGTGAGGACCACAGGTGGGACCAGAGCCCGTGGCCCCGCTCGCCAGCCTGGGAGGGCCAAGGTGGGGAAGCCCCCCCTGCCCCGGGTATGGGATGCGGTTTGGGAAGACAAGGAAAGTGGGGGGGCCATGTGGCCTATCGCAGCAGATAGAACCTCTATCTGGCAGTGACAGTAAATAGTGCGCTGCGAATGGCATGGGCTGGCCGTGGCTTTAAGGGCTGGCTCTGCTCTCGTCTTTGGGACAGCATGGCTGTACTCTAAACTCCAAAACCTGTCTCTTTTCCTGCAATAATTATTGCTGAATTTATCCTGAATGCTACTTAAATGTTAAGGACTTTCTGCAAGTAACGATTACTTCTGAAGTGAAGTATTATTTTCTTGCTGTACAAGTAATTCTGATATTATAGATTCTTATTTTAACCAATTCACATTTACTATTTTCTTTTTTTAAAAAAGATTTTATTTATTTATTCATGACAGACACACACACACACACAGAGAGAGAGAGGCAGAGACACAGGCAGAGGGAGAAGCAGGCCCCATGCAGGGAGCCCTACATGGGACTCGATCCCGGGTCTCCAGGATCAGGCCCTGGGTTGAAGGCAGCACTAAACAGCTGGGCCACCGGGGCTGCCCACATTTACTATTTTCATATACTTCATAGTATACGAAAGGCAGTGTGGTGCCACTTTGTCCTCAGATCATATAGATGGAGCAAAACTGATATGATCCTCTCTCTCTCTCTTTTTGATTCTCCGGTTTAAATGATACAGGAGATACGTCGATGATATGTGGGGCCACTGACTCAGATAATAATGGAAGATCGCATTAACTTCAATAATTTGAAAAAGTCTATGACACTAAAGGAGAGATGTATATATATTACTTATTTGAAGAAGAAAATTACAGAAAATGAAAGTAGCATCTGTTTTCATTGAAAAAAAAAACCAGTATGCTAATAAAATACTCGCTCCAAAATTTAGATTGCTTTTTTAAAATAGATCTGGCTAAAATGCATATTTTGAATAAATCTAGAGCTGTGTACCAGCAAAACATGTTTTAGAATTAGATCTTGGTTTGAAATCCAGTTTTATTATGTACAGATGTGATTTGAGAAAGGTTATTTAACTGAGCCTCCGCTTTCTCATCTGTAAATTGGATAACAGGACCACGTTTGGATAAGGATGAAAATGGGCATCACTTCAATGATACAAATAGGGGCGTCTGGCTGGCTCAGTCGGAGCATGTGACTCTTGATCTTGGGGTTGTGAGTTTAGGCCCCACATTGGGCAGAGAGAGTACTTTATTTTTTTTTTTTTTAGGATTTTATTTATTCATGAGAGACACACAGAGAATGAGGCAGAGACACAGGCAGAGGCAGAAGCAGGCTCCTTGCAGGGAGCCCGATGCAGGACTCCACCCTGGGACCCTGGGATCACGCCTTGAGCCAAAGGCAGATGCTCAACCACTGAGCCACCCAGGTGTCCCCAGAGAGATTACTTTAAAAAAACAAACATTTGGTACCCTGATATGACAGGAAATAGTATAGGTTGATGGAGTGAAGCAGGACACTTTTGATTATTAAATGGAACTGAATTGTGAAATTAAGATTACATATATTTGTCTTTGACTCAGTACAACTATTCAGCTATTATCACAATTCAGTTGGAAGAAAAAAGAGCCCTCTACAATATACCTCACAAGTTCTCTTGAGAATCATTAATTTTGGAACCACGGACCAACAAAAAGTAACCGCAGAGTCTTGGCATTTCTCATGATGCTGCTCATAGACAGATCATTGACATTTAACAATCATGGTAAAGATTAATATGCATTGATTACAATTATTCAAGAAATTTTAAAGAACACCACGTTTTCTGGTGAGAGAATATATAAGCTAAAAGCCGATTTTAAATCACTGAGTAATTTACCAGCGTTTTAGTCCAGTGACAGTTCCTTGTCATTATGACTTGACCTCACTGAAGAGTAGAGAGATTTTATTTTATTTTATTTTATTATTTTATTTTATTTTATTTATTTTATTTTTATTTTTTTGAGTAGAGAGATTTTAAACCCAAAATTGTCCACAACTTAAAACCACACATTCTTCCTCAATAATTTAACTCTAAGACGTATTGTTTATGTTCACACATTCATCCAGAACAGCGTCAAAAACAAAGCAGCTGAGTACAGATTACGTGATACCATGCTTTTGGGCACTCGCAGTGAAAATAGAAGTTGGCAATCTTTCTCGGGTAGAGGTAGAATTAGGGGGGAGAAAGAGCATGGGCTTTGCAGACAGGCAGACAGAGCGGGAATTTTGGCTCTGCCATTCACTTGCTACGTGAACTTGGGCAAATTCCTACCCTCTATTAAGGTAATTTGTCTTATCCATATTGCAGTTAGAGGTTGTTAAACAGATGAGGGAAAATAATGACAACCAAAACAAAAATAGCCGCAGTATCTTCAAATTATTGAGGGCTTACACTGGTCTAGGTACTGGGCCACGTGTTTTTACATACATTTAATCTGTAGAAAAGTTCTCTGGAGATATTGTCACCCTAGTTTATGGGGAAACAAAAGGAGACTAAGTAGGATCTGAGCCTGTCTGACTCCAAAACTGGGTTATGCGGTCTCCTTCCAAAGAGAAAAGACTCAGCACCTGTACATATAGCCTCTGACACCCTTGAAAAATAGTAGCTATGATGGTAGTGATCATATTTCCATTACATGGTTTTCATAGAAGACTTTATAAAAGTAATGTTTCTACGCAATATTTGGCAATAAAAGAGAGTGACGTAAAAGATGAAAGAAATATCTTGTACTATTATCACCTAGAAATAACCAGAATTAAGATTTTGCTATATTTCCTTCCAGATTAAAAATAAAGGTAAAGTTATGATAGGTTTTAATTTTGAACATGTGTCTAGTATTAAATCATAACTCAATGTTTATAAACATCTCACTGTTTAAATTTACATGATGTAGTTAATAGTTTTCCTATTGTGAGACTTTCTTTTTCTTTTCTTTGTTTTTGTTTTTGTTTTTTTTTTTTGCTCTTGTGAGTTTATTGATTCACTCATATTTCACACATATTTACTGAATGCTTACCATGTACCATTCCAGGCATTGGGATTAGGCATATGAACAAAACTGACCAAAAAAACAAAAAAATCCATCCCTGTCTTCATGGAGCTTACTATCTAATGGGGAGAAGTAGACAATGATAAAATAATTTAATAAATTATAAATAAGAATTTAAAAATAAATTAAGTGGTATAGTAAAAGGTAATACATGTTAAAGGTCCTGGAGAAAAGCAAAACAGGTAAAAGGGAGAGAGGGTGCGGTGAAAGGGAGTTGCAATTTTGAACAGCGGGTCAAGTAAGATCTCAATGAGAAGATAACATCTGGGGATGCCAAGGGGGCTCAGCGGTTGAGCGTCTGACTTCGGCTCAGGGCCTGATCCCCAGGTATTGGGATCGAGTCCCACATCGGGCTCCCTGCATGGAGCCTGCTTCTCCCTCTGTCTTATGTCTCTGCCTCTCTCTCTCTCTGTGTCTCTCATGAATAAATAAACAAAATATTTTTTAAAAAAGAGAGAAAGAGAAGGTAACGTCTGAGCAAAGACTCGAAGGGGACAAGAAGCAAAGCATGTGGTTATCAGGGAGGTGCATGCCAGGAATGGCCAAAGCAAGGCCCTGTGGTAGGAGCTGTGCCTAGAGGAGGGATGAGGGCGGAGAGATGACAGGACACCACAGCAGACACAGGGCTTGTGGGGCAAGGTGAAGACTCTGGGAGATATTATTAAATGACGAACAGGGAACGACCTAATCTATTAACTTTTAAAAATGTTTCCTTGGGGGCATCTGGGTGGTTCAGTTGGTGGTTAACCCCAGGTCATGATCTCAGGGTCATGAGATCAAGACCTGCTTCGGGCCCTATGCTCAGCAGAGAGTCTGCTTCTCCCTCTCCCTCTGCCCCTCTCTCCTCTCACTCATTTTTTCTCTCTCTCTCTAAAATAAATAAATAAATCTTAAAAAAAACCCCGAAGATTACTTGTGTTGCTATGTGATTTGTCTGTAGGGGACAAGTTTGGAAACAAGGCTACTGTGATCATCCAGGAGAGAGATGATGTGGCTTGAACTAGGGTGGCAGAGGTTCTGAGAAGCAGGAGGCTTTTGATATATTTTGAAGGAAGAGCCAATAGGATTTGTCGTGAGGCTGGGTGTGCGGTGTGAGACTCGAGAAGAGTCAAAGATCGCAAAGTTTCTGACTTGGACTACTATGGAGAGATAGAGGCACCATCAGCCGAAATGGAGAAGGCTGGTGTAGAGCAAGGCTGAGGATGTGTTCGTGGTGCAGAATCAGGAAGCAGGAGCCTGTACACATTAAATCTGAGATGCTTATCAGACACCCAGGTGGAGATGTCAAGTGGGCAGTCGGGTTTTGGAGTCCAGAGTTCAAGGAAGAGGTTGAATTTGGAGATATAAATCTGGGAGTCATCAGTGCACAGAGAATTTATAGACATGAGGTTGGATGACATCACCAAGGAAGTGTATATATCTTTGATGAATATTCTTATTCATAAACACTTATCCTTATCTATGCTCTTTTCATCAGGAAAGATTTCTAGGAGTAAAGTATTGGGTCAGAAGGCACGCACATTGCCAAGGCTCTCAATACATATTGCCAAATTGCTTTTCAAAGTGGCAACAATTTATATACCAGCCAACACTGAATATTACACATTAAATAATCTCTTTTAATTTGACATATAAAAATGGACCCTTATTATTGATTTGATTTTTCTGATAACTAATGAAGTAAAAATGTTTTATAATGCGTTTGCGGATGATTTCTTTTTTTCCTGTGCATTGGCTGTTAACAATCCGTCTACATAAGTTTTCTGTTGGAGTGCTTTTAAGAAAATTCATAATTTTCATAATTTACAGTTTTATTATTTTAATCATTTATCATCCTTTTTGTAATGTATAAAATAAAGAAGTACAAGCTAGGAAGAGGAATCAGACTGATGCCATAGTGATCTTTCAGCAACTCATGAGCTGTGATATTCTAGGTCATTTTATATGCAGGGGCAGTTTTTGGCACCTGTGGTATTATAACTTATGATAAGAAATACATATGTGGGGGCGCCTGGGTGGCCCGGTTGGTTAAGCATTCCCACTCCTGATCTCACTCAGGTCTTGATCTCAGGGTTTTGAGGTCAAGCCATGAGTACGGCTCATGGAAACTACTTAAAAAAAAAGAAAAAGAAAAAGAAAAAGAAATACACATGTGGTTGTCATCTGTTCTGGAACAGCGCTCCTAAAACCCTTGGAATCTCCTAAGTGATGGGAAGGATATGCTATGTCAATGAGGTGACTCCTGGACCACCAGGGGAACCAACCACGTGGCCAGAGGATTGGAACTTCCATTCCCACCCACCAACCTCCAGGGAGGGGGACAAGGAGGGGAGAGAGGCTGGATATTAAGTTCAATCATCAATGGCCAATGATTTAATCAATTATACCTAGGTTACGAAGCCTTCATCAAAACCCAAAAGGAGAAGGTTTGGAAAGCTTCTAGTTTGGCGAATACATGGAGATTTGGGAAGAATGGTGAGCTCAGAGAGGGCACTGAGGCACTGCATCCTTTGCCCATACCTTGGCTCTCGCATTTCTTCCATCTGGCTGTTCCTGAGTTATATCCTTTTATAAGAAGCCAGGAGTCTAGTGGGTAAAATGTTTCTCTGAGTTCTGTGACCCTTTCTAGCAAATTAATCAGACTGAAGGTGGAGGACGTTGGAACCTCCAATTTGAGCCAGTGGGTTAGAATCACAGGTGGGGGTGCCCGTGGGGTTCATTGGGTTAAAGCCTCTGCCTTTGGCTACCAGGTCATGATCCCACATCAGGCTCCCTGCTAGGCGGGGACCCTGCTTCTTCCTCTCCCTCTGCCTGCCCCCTCCCCCTGCTTGTGCTTTCTCTCTCTCTCTGTCAAAAACAAAAACAAAAACAAAAAATCGTTTTAAAAAAACAGCAGCACAGGTGGGTTTGGGACTAGCATCTGAAGTGGAGGGTTCAATGAACAGTCTTGTGAGGCTGAACCCCTAATCTGAGGAATCTGATGCTACCTCCGGGTAGACAGTGTCAGAATTGAGTTGAATTATAGGACACCCAGCTGGTATCGGAGCACTGCCTATCGCTGTGGGAAACTCCCGTCCCACTCCCTGCATGTTGGAATCGGATCCAGAGCTTTTAGCAGCTTTAAATATTTAAAGTATTGAACTACAAAGGGGGGAGCATACAGAATTCCATCCATTTTTAAGAACACGTAATGAAAAAAAAAATCAAAACAATGCAAAAGAAGTTTCAAAAAATTAAAACGCTGTGCTCGCTGAAGGAGAAATATCTGCAAACCAGAAATATTGTTGAATTGCTAGAGGGCACATAGCCAACAGTTTAGGCAAACTATTTTTTTTACTCTAATAATACACGACAGCAAAGAAAATAATAGTAATGATAAACATTTACACAGTACTTACTACATGCCTGGTGCTGTTTTAACGCTTTCCCCGAGAAGCACGTACCAGTTAGGAGCAACTTTCTCTAGAAGAGGAGCCTGCTCCACAGATAGGGTAAGTAACTCTGCCCTGATGGTACAGCCAAACCCAGAGTCAAACATAGGGTCTGGATCAACAGCCCAAAACTCGGTCTCAGTTTCTTTACACACATTACTTCACTTGCTCTCGATAGCAACCTTCAGAGGCAGATGTATCTCTGGAGAGGGCCAAACAAGATGCAGGACTTGCTCAGCTCCTACGGGAAGTGACAGACACGGGATCTGACCCAGGTCCCTTTGAAACCAAAGTCGTTTCCTTCCCCTCCCACCACATCACCTCCCCCTGGGAAAGTTGAGAGGGGAAATGTGCGGTACAAGTGTTGGGTGTTAGGAGCGAAGGAATTCAGAAACAGAGGAGAGGGATACAGGTGGGATAGGGTGGGGAAAGAGGTGAGCTGATGATGGACAACAGGGAGGACCTGGAAGGAAGACTGGAGGACGCAGGGCAGGGTCAGCGTGAGGAGCAGAGCTTGAGGGGTGAGCTGGAATGGAACGTCCGGGACCATGACGGAGGAGCCCGGGCTAGCAGAGAGTTTCTGTTGGCTTGTGGGCTCACATGGCTCTTCCTTATTTTTCTGCTAATTTTCTTCTGGACTTTGTTTTGACAGATAGTAATTACACGGCCTCCTGTTTCTTGCCCGGAACACCCTTCCTCTGAGTGAGTTTCTATCAAACTCAAAAGAGAATTTATCTTGCTCGTTTTCAATCTCTGGCCTCTAGGGACTTAACATATCCTTGTAGAAATCAGTTGAATTGCTGGTTTCGATCCATTCTAGACTTCTAGATCAGGCTCTTTCTACCCAGATTCAGAGCCTGTCTTGCTTTCAAGTGCGTCCCTTCCACGGGCACTGGAGCACGCTCGTCTCCCCTCCCTACAACAAAAGCGGTGCGACATAAAACCAGAGGCCAGCAAACACACAAACCAACCAAAAATTCCTTCCTCACCTACTTGCTTTCTCTTTTCCTTTTTTTCTTTCCTTCGCAGTCAAGTGTCTTGAGTTTTCAACACCCGCCCACCCAGCTCCACTTTTTCACCTCCCACGAACGCCTCTGCCAATCTGGCATCTCTCCCTCTCTGTCAATCCACCTAACCAGCAACAGACGGTGCCATTCATGAATACCTTCGATTGTTACAACAAACAGTCTTTTTCCAGTCCCCTTCTTGCTTGACTTCTCATAGAAGCCACATTGGACAGTTGGCTCCTCTCTCCCTGGAGCACTATTACTTTAGCATCTGTGACACCCGATTCCCCTTTAACCCACATCTTTGGCAACGTTGCCTTCCCTCCCTTGCTTCATTGTCCTCTACCAGCTTTAAGATGTTGTTCTTACTCAGACTCTACTGCTCTTCACGCAGTATTATTCAATCACAATCCATTCACCGGTGGCAATGTAAATTAGTGACCAGACAAGCAACCGAATGCCTCCCAGGAGCTAGGCCCTAAGAAAATTCATTTCTTTCATCTTCACTGAACCCTTTTCCTATGCCATTCTTGCATCTTCCTCTAAATCTGGCTACACTCTGCACTTGGTCCCATTACCAATTTCTCCCTGAACCTTAGCTAACCCAAGATCCACCCCGTGGTCAGTTAATTCAATTCCTGGTTCTGAAGGCTATTTAGTTTGGACAACTTTTGATCCATTAATTCCCGGCAGACTTCATGGAGGGAGAAAAAAACACTGCCACTATATTTGACAGTTATTTGACATACTATGAAACCAAATAAATAATGTGAAGCGAAGCTAGTGGATCATCTGGGGAGGTTTTACACAGAGTTCAAGTAAGCTCAGTATGTACTTTTCCAATGGAAAATATTTCATTGGTTTCCTGTAAGTATCTTGTTGCCGTTTTGTTTATTTTAGCTGATTTCTCCCACTTCTTATTTATTTGAACTTGCTGACTTACTGTTATTTTAAATCATCAAGCATATGAAGTTTTTAATAATTTTTTTTGGTTATCAACAGAGTATACATTATAGTAGGAAAATTTGTAGAAAAAGAGAAAAAAGGTTAAAAATTATTTAATTCCACCTTTCAGACATAACCAAACACATACGAATTTTCCATGGCAACATGATAATTATGCAAAAAATATACCTTCTATGCTTGTGGCAAAAGAAATAGTTTAAATTTTTTTCTATAACATAAATTAACAGAATCTTTAGGAGCCCTCTGATTTTATGATTCTTCCTTTTAAACTTTCTTGAGTCCAGGGTATTTTTTTCTTCCATAAAAATACTGGTTTTAATTTAAACCAATCATTATAAATGATCTGAGTTTATAAAAATAGGCTTTTTCTCTCCTCTATTTTTTAAGGGGGGTTGCAAATTTACTATTCAACTGGCAAATTACATTATTATGAGTAAAATTATAATTATGTCTGAGGTAAGAAAAAATAATTCTCTGAAGCATGACTCATTTTAAAATTGAAAGAGCCAAGGATAGAAGATATTCAAGATCTGAGAACCCTTTTTAAATAATTAAGACAAAGTTCCACTTTTAGTCAAAAGGAGAGTTTCCCTCTCTGCTTTTCTCTAAAAGCATGGTTTTGCTTCATCTCTGAGAACAGAATATAAACTCTCCAAGATCAGGAGTTGTCTTGGGTCTTTTCTGGATCCTCATAGTGATCTACAAGGTGCTCTGTAGATTTTACTAAAAATGTGCCTTTTGACTCCTCAGTAGCTAGATGAGAACAAATAATTTCACTTGTGTGCTCTAGAAGTAACTTACAAAGGACACTCGCATCTTTTCTAATTTGAGCTTCATGTCAATTCTGTAAAGTAGAAACACTAGGTCGTTACTAGTAGGTTCTGAGAGGGTAAACTGCTCAACAAATGTCTTGCAAACACGCTTATGATATAATTTCAAGTTAAAAACATTTTAAAAGCAGGCTGCAATATGATTTTAGCTAGCACACTGTCAAAATATCATAGAAATACACTACATGCAAAAGACCCAAAATGTTAACAGTGGTTATTTCTGGGTTTCAGAATAATGGATGACTTTTATTTTCTTCTTATAGTTGTTTGCATCCCTCACCCCAACACTCACCCACGCCTAGGGGCGCATGCAAACACACACACACAGATACGTACACATAATCTCTCCATAAATATTACTTGTTTCAAAAAGGAAGCATAAGATTTTTACATAAAAAGAATGAAAAACAAAAGTAAATAGACTCCATTCCTCTTCCTCTTGATAAAACTTAAAAGCGGCCCATCCTTCAGGCAGCTCTGCTTGCCAATGCTGAGAAGTAAAATGATAGAAAATAACACAGCATGCATCTGCCAAGACAGATTTGTGGTTGACATTTCTTCTGAAAAAATGTCTCCATTAAGATAAGTAGCTGTTGGTGTTGTCTCCTAGTTTAGTCATTTTGAAAAGTAATGAGTAGCTTTCAGAAGTGGATTTTAGCTTTCCCATGGAACCCATCACTTTGAATGAGTATACCTTAGACATGATTGAGCATGTGATATAAGAGAAGTCATCACTGGGCACACATCATCTTCCAAATATTTGCATGATGTTGTTCGGCACAATGAAATGCTCAACAAATGTAAGCTATGATTCATTATTATTGCTTAGCACATATTTTGGCTAGATTTGTCTCTAAGGGTTTTGGGACAAGGACTATAGATTATATTAATGACTATACTTATTTAACCAGCCATGTGATAAGAGGGCTTTATTCATTTTATTTCTCATCCCTAATTAATCTTACAAGTCCGTTAACCCCATCCACATTTTATAAATGAAGATACTTTGACTTAGAGAGGTTAAGAAACTTGCCAGGATTCAAACCCTGGTCTTTGTGACTTCAAAGCCAGCCTCTGACCCACCACACCACACTACGTTTTGCTTGATGTTTTATTTATTATTGAGTCCCTTGCATCTCTTCCCTAGCATGGGGTATTTTTAAATATATTTAGAAACTCAATGACACAGACATGAACAAATGTATGATAGTGGCAGCCCCACCCAATGTTCTTGGTGTCTACTGAGACTATCCTCAGAGAGGGGAAAGGGGGAGAAATTGATGAAGACAATGAAAGCGAAATTGGAAGATCAAAAGAGAAGAGAGAAAATTCAACACCAAGAATCTATAAAATAGCTTCTGAAGACCTTTTATTGCTGGTGACAGGTTTGGCAAGGCTTCATTTAGACTGTTAAACTGTGTTCAATTTTTTGTTCATCATTTCACAAGAACTGCTGCAGCCACATTCCTGAGACTTTAAACACACCACAGGAATATAGGGATTTCTCTCCTGTCACAAATCCAATATAATAAAAGAATCAGGATGAGAAAGTAGCATGGCGCATATGGTTGCATTAGGACTAATAATACTTCTGGTCAGTACAGAAGGCAACATCATCAAAATAATAACAACAATAGTCTTGTCTGAGTAGTACTTCCTCTGTTCTGGGCATTTTGTTCAATGTCTCAGTTTCCTTTTCTCATTCTATTTCCACAACCTATCTAAGAGGTAGGTATTAGGAGATTTAGTTTTCAAATGTCATAGGTAGGCCCTGAGAGTTTCAGTAACTTGTGCAAGGTCAAGAGCTAATCCATGGTCAGTTTGCCTCACTTCGTTTTTGTTTTTTTACCTTGCTTAGTTTTTAAATACTGGCCCTGTTTTTCTCCTTTGATAAATAGTGCTGCTTTCAATTGTCTGGCCATGTAACTTCCTCTTTATGTCTCCAAATCCAGGATGTGATTAGGGTGTTGGTTTAAATCTATGTTTCATTAAGTAAATATTTACTGAGCACCTACTATATGCCAGACAGTGTTTTGAGAGTTTGGGAGACAGTAGTAAAGATATCAGTAAAATACTTTCTTCCATGGAGTTTTTTGCTTCAATAAGATGCACATTATTTGAAATTTCCATTCTTTGAAGAATATTGATTTGCCTTATGAAGGTGTGGAAAGAGAATAAAAATTTGATGTTTAGTTTTATAACTTAAACAGAGATCTAACATTTAAAAGGAAAACAAAGCATTTCAACAAATTCAAAAAGATGGAAGTCATCTCATGCATCTTTTCTGACCGCAATGCTATGAAATCAGAAGTCAACCACATTTAAAAAACCCTGGAAAGAACACAAATACTTGGAGGTTAAATAACATGCTCCTAAACAATGAATGGGTCAAGCAAGAAAATAAAAAGGAAATAAAAAATACATAGAGACAAATGAAAATGAAAACACAACAGTCCTAAACTTTTGGGATGCAGCAAAAGCTATTCTAAGAGGAAATTTTACATTAATACAGGCCTAATTCAAGAAGCAAGAAAAGTTTCAAACAAACAACCTAAACTTACACTTACAGGAGCTAGAAAAAAATAGAGACAAAACCCAAAATAGAAGGAAGGAAATCAGAAAGATCCAAATAGAAATAAACAAAACAGAAACTACCAAAAACAAAAAACAAAAAACAACAACAACAACACAATCCAATAGAACAGATCACTGAAACCAAGAGCTGGTTCTTTGAGAAGATCCATAAAGTTGGTAAACCTTTAGCCAGACTCATTTAAAAAAAAAAAAAAAAAAAGGAGAGGGCTCAAATAAACAAAATCAGAAATGAAAGAAGAGAAATAACAACTGACACCAAGGAACTACAAAAGATTATAATATAAGAAAATATTATGAAAAATTATATGCCAACAAATTGGACAATCTAGAAAAAATGGATAAGTTCCTAGAAACATATAATCTTCCAAAACTGTATCTGGAAGGTACAGAAAATTTAAACAGACTGATTACCAGCAATGGAAATGAATAAAAAAAACTCCCAACAGACAAAAGTCGAGGACCAGATGGCTTCACAAGTGAATTCAACCAAACATTTAAAGAAGAGTTAATACTTAACCTTCTCAAACTATTTCAAAAAATAGAAAAGGAAGGAAAACTTCCAAGTTCATTCTCTGAGGCCACCGTTACCCTGAAATCAAAACCAGATAAAGACACTACAAAAAAAGAACACTACAGTCCATTATCTTTGATGAACGTAGATGCAAAAGTCCTCAACAAAATATTAGCAAACTGAATCCCATAATATATTTAAAAAATCATTCAAGACAGTCAAGTGGGATTTATTTCTGGGTTGCAAGCGTGGTTCAACATTCACAAATCAGTCAATGTGATACAGGAAATTAACAAATTAACAGGAGAAAGGATAAAAACTATATGATCACCTCAGTAGATGCAGAAAAAAACATTTGACAAAGTACGACATCCATTCATGGTAAAAATCCTCAACAAAGTAAGTTTAGCGTGAACATACCTCAACACATATGTAAAACCCATAGTTAACATCATACTCAATAGGGGAGAACTGAGAGCCCTTTCTCTAAGATCAGGAACAAGACAAGGATGTTCATTCTCATTATCTTTACTCAATATCACAATAGAAATCCTACCTGCAGCAACCAAAGAAAAGAAATAAAAGGCATCCAAATTGGTAAGGAAAAGGAAAGCTTTCACTATTTGCAGATGATGTGATACTATATATAGAAATCCTAAAGACTCCACTGAAAACCTACTAGAGCTTATAAATAAATTTAGTAAAGTTGCAGGATACAAAATTAACATACAGAAATCTATACCCTACTGATGAAATAGCAGAAAGGGAAATTGAGAAAACAGTCCCATTTACCATTGCACCAAGAAGAATAAAATACCTCAGGATAAACCTAATCAAGGAAGTAAAAGATCTGTTCTCCGAAAACTATAAAACACTGATGAAAGAGATTTAAGACGACACAAACAGAAAGGTATTCCACACTTACGTACTGAAGGAATCAATATTGTTAAAACCTCCATTCTACCCAAAGCAATCTACAGATTTACCGCAACCCCTATCAAGCTACCAACAGCATTTTTCACAGAACTAGAACAAATAATTCTAAAATTTGTTTGGAACCACAAGAGACTCCAAATAGCCAAATAAATCTTGAAAAAGAGAACTAGAACTAGAAGTGTCGCAATCTCAGATTTCAAGATACACTACAAAGCTTTAGTAATCAAAACAGTATGGTACTGGCACCAAAATAGACATGGATCAATGGAACAGAATATAGAGCCCAGAAGTAAACCCATGATAATAAGGCCAATTAATCTATGACAAAGGAGGCAAGAATATGCAAGGAAAAAAGACAGTGTCTTCAACAATTGGTGTTAGGAAAACTGGACAGCAACATGCAAAAAAATGAAACCAGACCACTTTCCTACACCATATACAAAAATAAACTGAAAATAGATTAAAGATCTAAATATCAGATCCGAAGCCATAAAATTTCTAGAAGAAAACAAAGACAGTAATTTCTCTGACATCAGCTGTAGCAACATTTTTCTAGATAAGTCTCCTCTGGCAAGAGAATCAAAAGCAAAATTAAACTATTAGAACTACACCAAAATAAAAAGCTTTTTAATAGTGAAGGAAATCATCAGAAAGACAAAAAGGCAACCTACTGAATGGGAGAAGATATTTGCAAATAATATATCCAAAAAGGGGTTAATATTGAAAATATACAAAAAAAGAAAACCCTTATACAACTCAACACCAAAAAGGCAAATAATTCAATTAAAAAATGAGCAGAAGAAAATAAAATAAAATAAATAAAAAATGGGCAGACAACATGAACAGTTTTTCCAAAGAACATGTATAGATGGCCAGCGGACACATGAACAGATGCTCAGCATCGCTAATCATCAGGGAAGTGCAAACCAAAACAGCAATGAGCTATTACCTCACACCTGTCAGGACAGCTAGAACGAAAAACTCAAGAAATAACAAGTGTTGGTAAAGATGTGAGAAAAGGGAATCCCCTTGAACTGTTGGTGGGAATGCAAACTGGTGCAGCCACTGTGGAAAACAGTATTGGAGATTCCTCAAAAAATTAATAATAGGACTACCATATGATGCACTAACATCACTCCTGGGTATTTACCCAAAGAAAATGAAAACACGAATTTGAAAAGATAGATGTACCCCTATGTTTACTGCAGTGTTATTTATAATAGCCAAGACAGGAAGCATCCCAGGTGTCTATCGATAGATAAATAAAGAAGAAATTACACACACACACACACACACACACAGAAGAATATTATTCAACCATAAAAAGAATGAAATCTTGCCATTTGCAACAACATGTATGGATCAAGAAGGTATAATGCAAGTAAAATAAGTCAGTCAGGAAGATAAGTGCCGGGACGCCTGGGTGGCTCAGTGGTTTAGTGCCTGCCTTTGGCTCAGGACATGATCCCGGATTCCTGGGTTCAAGTCCCACATTGGGCTCCTTGCATGGAGCCTGCTTCTCCCTCTGCCTGTGTCTCTGCCTCTCTCTCTGTGTGTGTCTCTCAGGAATAAACAAATAAAATCTTTAAAAAAAAAGGTGAATGCCATATAATTTCACTCATATATGAAATTTTTAAAAAATGAAGAAAAAAGGAGACAAACAAAAAACCCCAGACTCTTAACTCTAGAGAACGAACTGACAGTTTCCAGAGGGGAGGAGTGTGGGGGAGACGAGTAAAATAGGGGAAGGGGATTAAGAGCATACTTATGATGAGCACTGAGTCATGTACAGAATTGCTGAGTCACTATATTGTATACCTGAGGCTAATAGAACATTGTACATTAATTACACTTTGGGGGGGGGAAGCTTGGGCAACAGCCCCTTGCTGAAGAGAAGGCTGCCTGTGAGCAACACAAGTAATAAGTAATAGGAGAGGATGTGAGCCGGTTGAAGTTTCCCAAGTTTCTTCTCTTCCAGTTGTAAAGTAGAACCATCAATGTACAGAACATGGAGAAGAGCGGTGCCATTATGGAACTGCCGACCCATGCAGTTTTAGGACATTAATGAATTGATATTGTCTATATCAAATTTCAGCGTTTTAGGAATTCACATAGAATTGATGAAATGAACAGGCACCCAAAAGTTAGCCGCAGTCACCCAACACTGCTAACGGAGCCAAAAGGGTTTCACCTGAGGCTTTAAGATCTTCTGAGATAGACAGGGTTTCACTGGAGTTACTGCTGGATTCAGTTGTGGGAACCAAGCCATCTGTCTGGACTTCTGTCAGAATTAGTTTGTCATGAACACATGAACCCCAAAAGCCTTGGAAGAAAAGCTAAAAATAAACATATCAAGTATATGTCAAGTGATGGTGTCAGTACTCAGATCTTTAAGCAGAAGCTTTGGAATAGACAAGAAACCATATCTCACATTGCACAACAGTCTTGATATTTTCTTGATAATATATATATATATATATATATATATATATATATATATTCCATTGTTTCTTTTTTTCTTCCTTGGTCCCAAATTTGACAGCAATTGTAGAAACTGTTTGAAGTGCACTCTGTGGTATTTTCTGAGAAATCTCTCATGGTTGTTGACACCTTCAAATAACCTGTGAGTTGGCAATGGTTAGAGGCCAGATCATGGGGGAAGGAATGAATTTTTGAAAGCCTGAGTCTAAAACACTACTGAAAAGTACCTATCCAACCCAAATAAATGAAGTTCAACCAGGTCTTATTGATGCTTAACTTATCAGAACTAATTCATTCTAGTCCAACTAATTCGTATAGTCCAACTCATTGGTCTATACATTAATTAAACATATATAAATACATTTTTCAAGTAGGCGCCATGCCCAATGCCGGGCTTGAACTCACGACCTTGAGATCAAGACCTGAGCTGAGACCAAGGGTCAGATGTTTAACCAAATGAGCCACTCAGGAGCCCCTAATTAAACAAATATTCTTAAATATTCTCTGTGGGGCGGGGCACCTGGATGGCTCAGTGGTTGAGCATCTGCCTTTGGCTCAGGGCGTCCTGGGGTCCTGGGATCGAGTCCCGCATCGGCCCCCCCCCCCCCCGCAGGGAACCTGCTTCTCCTTCTGCCTGTGTCTCTGCCTCTCTCTGATGAATAAATAAATAAAATCTTAAAAAATATATATTCTCTAGGGGTCTGGTACTGTTCTCGCTGCAGAGTCCCCATCAAGTTTGTTACTGAAGACAGCCTACATGGTGCTACGACTTACACACATCCAGATTTCCCTTCTACAGATATCCTTTGACATTTAGGGTTGTTTTGTTACTTCCTATAGGAGATTGGAAAGCCCAAAACCAATGTGTTCCTTAAGTACCTCGTATTACTAGAAATCTCAAAATAGTTGCCTAAAAGGTAACTGATGAGCAAATGCACCCAAGTTTCTTTTATAGCGCGCTCCACGAAAGCCCTAAATTCGGGAGGCGGGGCTCAGCAAGAAGTGAGGATGGTCACAATGAAGTTCCCTGTATTCTCCCACTCCGTCTTTCCTGCCCACCTGTTCCTGCTTCCAGTCCCGAAGCCGGGGATGCTCAGGGCCCCCCTGGGTAATCTCCAGCAGCGGGTGACCCCTCTGGATGCGCCGAGTGACCTCCGCAGACCCGCACGTTGACCATGGAGAAGGCCGAGGGAATTTGCTCCGTCCTGTCGCCCTTTGCACCTGGAGGCTACTCATTTGTCGCCTTCCCTCCCCTCGGCACGCGGCCTCCTTCCAACCAGGGCAGGTCAGCGTCGCGCCGCACCTGCAGGGTCTGGGTAAACGGGACGCAGCAAGCGTGGGGCAGGCCCGGGTGGGGGCCCTGGGAGGGCGGCGGGTGGCGGGCAGGACGACAGGGGGGAGAGACACACGGCGGGCGCCGGGCCCCAAGGGCAAGGGGGCGGACAGAGAAGGGGCGGTGGCCCTGGGACGCAGAGCGGGAGGCCAGGCTGTGGGGCGAGGGTTTACGTGAGAGGACAGCAGACTCCAGGCCTTCCCTGAACGAGACAGTTTAGGTGACACAGCCGGCCCGTGGCAGGCCCCCCGGATTCCAACACGGCCGAGGGGGGGCGGCTGGCCAGCCGGGGCCTGCCTGTTCTTCTCGGTCCCCCTCTTGGTCCCCCTCTCGGTCCAGAACATCCGGGGGGCGCACCCCGACGGCACTGCCCAGGGCCCTAACGGCTGTGCTGGGAGGGCGCCTAACTCCAGGCCCGGGCGCTAAGTGTGGCTCAGACCCTTGCTCCTGACCCAGGGGACTCCGTGACACACAACCGATTTCAAACCCCCTTATTGAGCGGCTCCGGCGCTTACAGGGTGTTCCTCTCTGGGGCTGTTTCCCACATCAAACTTTAAGGACCGTTGTGAGGATTAGATGTGGAGGGAATGGAGGCCTGGAACGTGAGAGAGCTTGCTGAGGAGCAGCCACGAATACCAGACGGACACTTGCTACCTCAACCATTTGGAACAGAATCACTAGCAAATGTATTTCCCCGTATCTTTTCTTCTCTTCTTTCTTTTCTTTTCTTTTCTTTTCTTTTCTTTTCTTTTCTTTTCTTTTCTTTTCTTTTCTTTTCTTTTCTTTTTTTTCCTTTTCTTTTTTTTCCCTTTTCTTTTTAAATTTGGGGCAAGGACACTTAGACTCTCCTCTGTCCCCCTATCTTTTTATTTTATTTTTTTAACTTTTGATTTTTAAAGATTTTGTTTATTTATTCATGAGAGACACAGAGAGAGACAGAGAGAGGCAGAGACACAGGCAGAGGGAGAAGCAGGCTCCATGCAGCGAGCCCGATGTGGGGCTCGATCCCAGGTCTCCAGGGTCATCACCTGAGCTGAAGGCGGTGCCAAACCACTGAGCCACCCGGGCTGCCCCTTCCCCTATCTTTTTAAGCAGAGAAAATGGAATTCTTCTTATTATTTTACCTTGTAGTGGTTATTGTATGTGGGCTCACTCAGTCTTTGCTCAAATCCCTTTTTGCTTTGCTTTCCTCCATGTCAGAGGCTGGGAAGTTAAATAATTCATTCCTCAACTTCCCTTGAAGGCAACAGGCCGAGTTCTGAGCCATGGAACCTAAGTGCAAGTCAGTGAGGGAGGGAGAGGGGTTTATGGGAAAGCTTTTCTTTCCTAAGGAAGTATACCAGATGAGGTTGCCAGCTCTTGCTCTAAATCCTTGGTCCTATTTGGAATATGGATTTGATGACTAGAGCAGCAGCAGCCATTTTGTCATAATGAGGAAATATATTAAAGAGGGTGGAACAGAAAGACAGAAGAAGTGTGGTTCCTTGGTGACACCATTAAGTCACTGTACTGGCCCCGGATCATCCCTCTCTACTTATTTTTACACATATCAAGTAAACTTGTTTGTTTAAGCCATAGCTATTCATCCATTCCAGTTCTTGTAATCACACACATCCCTAACAGACATAAACTCTAAAAATATATATATACATATAACATATATACATATATATATAATACATATATATAATTATGTATTAAAGAGAGGGTGTGTGGGTGGGGGGAGGGACAGAAGGAAAATGGACAGAATCTTATGACGACTCCCTGCTGAGTGTGGAGCCCAATATGGAGCTGGATCTCACAACCCTGAGATATCTCACAACCCTGACCTGAGCCATAATCGAGAGTCAGATGTTTAACCGAGTGAGCCACCCAGGTGCCTTCAAACTTTTTTTAAAAAGATTCATTAGAGAGAGAGAGAGAGAAAGAGAGAGAGCATGAGTGGGAGGAGTAGAGGGAGAGGAGTGAGAATCTCAAGCAGACTCTGCACCGAGCAGGGAGCCTAACACGGGGCTGGATCTTACCTTTCAGCTCGTGACCTGAGCCGAAACCAAGAGTCGGACACCTACCAACTGTGCCACCCAGGCATCCCCATCCCTAAACTTTTTATTTCTGATAATAACCCATTACTGTGAAGCGCTTTAATGGTGCTATGTCCTCATATCTATGAGATCCGTAGGGCTGTCTGCCATGAAAATAAATGGTTCCAGGTATACCTGTAATTTTTTATTTAATTCATTAACTTATCCACTCAGTGAGTTATGTTGAAATAATTATTTGTGGGAAGACCAATTGGTGATTCAAGTGACCTCGTTGTCTCTTTGCTTGGATTTTAAGGTCGCTTCACAGCCCTTTAGCAAATCACAGTCGTTAATACGCAACCTTTCCTTCCCCATCCCATTTCCTTTCTGCCGTAAACGCTACCCAAATCGGAGATCAACACAGTTACACCTCGTGTGCCAGTGGTTGATGCGTGCTCATTTTCTTCAAGCACTTTTTCCCTTACCCCGATGTCTGCAGCCAGCTCCAGTTGCTTGTAGGTCCTTCCCTAAGGAGGATTAAACCCTTGGGTCACGCACAGCCACCATCCCTGCGTAGGCCCTTGTCGGATCCCTTCCGAATGCTTCCTCTGTTCGGTGTCTTGCACACAACCGCCGGCTTCTATTTCTCCTTAGGTCATTCCCGGGCTCAGGGCCTGTACAGCCCAGCCCACCCACCAAGCAGCCTGTCCTCCTTAGCCTGGCACTGCAGTCCTTCAGTTCGACCTGGCACACCTGTCCCCCACACCCTCCTAATTCTCACAACTCCACTGTATCCCCTACAGGCCTCATGGGCACGTCTGTCTGCTGAGAACACCCTTCGTTCCTATTTCTGGGGACCAACTCCCACCTGCCCCTCAAGGGCCCACGTTTCTAGTAAAGCTTTTCCTAATCTTTCCAGGAGGAAATCACACTCCCCCCCCCACTGCCCGTCCCTGACTCCTTCCGGCTTATTATACCTCTGTGAGTGGCACTTACCCCTTCCTGGGCTGTTATCAGGTTATTTATGTTTACATCGCGGCCTGCACACCAACTCCATGAAGGCAGACTTATCTCCACATCACCTTTGGATTCCCCAAAGTGCGTTACATGGGCCTTTATACTTGGGAAAGTGCTAACGTCTGGCATGTGACAGGCCCCGGACAGAAATATCTGAATGGATGGCTATAAAAGAACGGTCATAATGGATAAGATGAATTATAAGACTCTAAGGAGATAAGGACAAGGTTTTCCTGCAGCAAAACTGCAGCCATGTCTTTACATTTCATCTTGCAGCTTCTCAGCAAGCTAAGATGATGATGCGTAGTGGAGAGAAAAACAAAAGTACCATCAACAACTGGCCGTTCGTGGTAAAACTTCCTTTTGCATATGTGCTCAGATGGATCACTTTTATGAATTATCTTAACTATTTTACATCTGTTAGCTAGTAAAATTACGGGTTTTTTTGTTTTTACAACCTTTCCATGTAACGCACCATCAGAGTTCGTTTTCTTACTCTTTTCTGAGAAGCAGAAATGAAGAGATTACAGCAGAGTAGAGGTGCTTATCAAACAACAAATACAATAAATACGTGGAGAAAGCAGTAGTGGGCTTTGTCTTCAGCATCTAGAATGCACGAGTCCTGGTTTAATGAAGGGACAAGACAGTCATCCCAAATGCTGACTCTGGGGCCGGTGTCCTGGGTTTGGGCTAAAGCTGCGCTGCTCTTGCAGATCCTGGGCCAGCGACACTTTTCATGTGTTTCTGTTTTCTCATTTACAAACTGGATGTGACAATAACGTAGGCATAGTTCAGAGATACTGCAGGCTTGACTCCAGACCACCACAAGAAAGCCAATGTTGCACATCACGTCCGTCAGATGGGTTTATTTGGTTTCCCAGTGCATATAATAGTCATGTTTACACTAACAGTAGTCTATTAAGTGGGCAAGAGCATTATGTCTAAAAAAGTCTACATAACTTCATTGAACACACTTTCTTGCTAAAAAATTTTAAGCATCATATAAGCTTTCAGTGAGTCCTAATCACTGATCGCCCATCACCATCATAAGTAATAATGAAAACACCTGTGATACTGCGAGAATCCCCCAAATGTGACACAGAGACGCAACGTAAGCAAATGCTGTTGGGAGACCGGCCCCGACAGCTTTGCCTGATGCACGACTGCCACACGCCTTCACTTTGTAGAAAACGCGCTGTGAAGCGCAATAAAAACAGGTGGTCTGTGCCTGCCTCCTGGGGGCTTAGTGAAGATCAGTGACCTCAAACACGTGAAGGACTTTGAGGAGCACCCAGCATATACTTAGCACTCAGCAATTACTAGCCATAGTTTTGAAGACACCATCTATTCATGGTATTTTCTTGTATTTTTTTAAAGATGTTATTTATTTATTCATGAGAGACCCAGAGAGAGGCAGAGACATAGGCAGAGGGAGAAGCAGGCTCCATGCCGGGAGCCCAATGCGGGACTTGATCCCAGGACCCCTGGATCACGCCCTGAGCTGAAGGCAGACGCTCAACCGCTGAGCCACCCAGGTGTCCCTTTTTGTATTTTCTTGACCGGCTAGTTTCTCACACCTGTCCTTTCTCTTTTGTCATCCTTCCCTCCTTCTCTTTTCTCCCCCTCCTCTTCCTTCCTCCTCCTCCTGCCTTCCTCCTCCCTCCCTCCCTCCTCCTCCCTCCTTTACCTTCCTCCTCCCTTCTCCTCCTCCTCCCTCTTCTTCTTCCTCTTCGTCCTTTTCAGTCACTTAACTACACTGCCATCTCTCTTTAAAGATATTGATCAATTCCAACTAGTATGGTCTTAAACACACAAAAAATTTAGTCCAGAACTTAACCAAAACCATGATTTTCTTACCCAGTGTCCCAGTAAGTCTCAATATAACATATTAAGGTAAATTAAGACCTAATTCTAGAAGTGTGGAACGTTCACTGACACTTGTCAAAAGTATTTTTCTGACCCCAGTGTCTCCTGGAGACATGACCAGCTGAAAATGTGTCTGTGTGTGTTGTATATATTCCTGTCATGAACTATAGGGTTGAAGCAAGAGTTTATAGGACGCTGTTAGTATGACACGGAATGTAGCTACCAACTATCTCTTAGTTTCATTTTACTTTAAAAAAAAATGACAAAAAAAATGAGCCTGGGTGGCTCAGCGGTTGAGTGTCTGCCTTTGGCTCAGGGCGTGATCCCGGGGTTCTGGGATCGAGTCCCACATCAGGCTCCCTGCATGCGGCCTGCTTCTCCCTCTGCCTGTGTCTCTTCCTCTCTCTCTGAGTCTCTCATGAATAAATAAATAAAATGTTTAAAAAATAAATAAACAAAATAAATTTAAAAATTTTTTAAATTTAAAAATGACAAAGCTGTCGTGAAAGCCCATCCCATAAAAGTGGCACAAGCTTCACTAAAATAATCTTAGATAGACGTGCCCATCGTGGTTCTTGGAATTGGAATTTTCTTCGTGTGAATCTTTCAGATGTGTTCCCTCGATTATTATCTCGATTTTGCCCGCATCACTCAGTTCCCGGTTATGTCAGGCCCTACTTGAGATGATTTAAAAGTCGTGCATTGGGGGTTTCTGGACTCTCTTTCGTGGTGTCTGAAGCAATACACTCACCAGAAAAATATTTTATATTCTTTTGGAGGAGGAAGCACGTTCATCCTTATTTTCCCCGTAAACACCCGCATGAAGCAGCACAGCGAGCATAGTGCCTGGAGCGGTGTGAGTGCTCCCTTGTCGCCAGGCGCTGACACTGGACTTGTCGCATAATTGGCAGCATTTCCCACTTTGCAAGGAGCTGCGGCCACTGAGGCCCGTGGTCTGCTCTCTGTGTGCAGCGTGTGAACGGCACTGACCCTGAGCCAGCTTCGGGAGCGGAGAAGGGGCGAGCTGCTGCTGGCCTGTCGGGGGGCCGGAGCCCCAGAAGCCGCTGCAGATCCGGAGCCGCCTGCCCCCCCCCCCCCCCCCAGCATCCTGAGGCCAGTCCCAAAGCAGCCTGATTTGCTCCCAGGACGGCGGATGCTGCTTTGCTACATGCGGCCTGCACGGCGTGAGCAGGTAGTTTTCTCTCTCAGGGCTTTTATTTTCCTTTCTATGCCAAAGATCAGAGAAGGAAACTGGAATCACAGCACGTATTTTCGTTGTGAGAGGCCACAGTAATGAAAGGAATCGGGGGGCGCCCGGGTGGCTCAGTAGGTTAAGCGTCTGACTCGTGACAGCAGCTCAGGTCGTGATCTCAGGGTCGTGGGGCCGAGCCCCGTGTCATCTCCGTGCTCACGGGGAGGGGCTGCGACTGGCCTCGGCCTCTGTCCTTCCCCACCGCTTAGGCTCCCCCGCTCCCCAAATGAATAGATAAATCATTAAAAAAAATAATAATGCAAGTAATCATATTCACTTTTTAATTTAGTTTTGGGTATTTTCAACCCAGGATTACAAATATCTATGTTAAAAGGTAGATGGCACGTGTGCCGCGAATCCACCGATGCTACTGTCCGAATGGAAGCAGCAGGACTTTCTCCAGGGCAGCGCTCCTGCCGCCTCTGCACACAGTAGGCTTCTCTAAGTGCCCGATGCCCACAGTGTGATTCCTCACCCGCTGCCCTTTATTCAATTTCTCATGTTTCCTCTGGGCTCTTCCCATTGAGGTTCTATCAGCTTCAGGCGTCATGCCAGACAGCACTGTTTAGTTTTTTTTTTTTTTTAATTGAATTTAAAACAATTCAGAGAGGGACACCTGGGTGGCTTAGCGGTTGAGCGTCTGACTTTGGTTCAGGTCGTGACCCAGGGATCCTGAGATCGAGTCCCACATCGGGCTCCCCGCATGGAGCCTGCTTTTCCCTCTGCCTGTGTCTCTGTCTGTCTCTCTCCATGTCTCTCATAAAAAAATAAATAAAATCTTAAAAAAATTAAAACAATTCAGAAGGCCATGTATCCAGCACATATATACACCACTGTCACCCAAGTATTTGCCAAAACACCTTCATAGCCTTTATTAACCTTTGAAAACTTCTCCTTGACCGTATTCTTAGTTGCTAAGCCCACCAAACAGGAATTAATGGGCCTTTTGGATACATGACAATGAATATTTAAACAGAATACAGTAAGTGCTGGTATTTGAAGGAAATACAGCTTCACTAGGTTACCTATTTACAAATTCATCAACCTCAAGTATTGAGAAGCAGTGATAGAATTTTCCTCTTAGTGATTTTAGGAGAACGGATTTGTCTGGGAGAACCGTCATGAAGTATCTTCAGTGCCTTTCTCATGTTTAGGTGAATCTGCTGAGGGTTGTGCTGTTCAGATTTCTTTTCTACCACCCGGTGCAGCAGTGCTAGTGGAGATGATGATAATAAACCAAGGGCTATACTCGGGCAGGTCAGGGATATAAGTGCACTTGTGTTTAAATGCTAGTGTTGAGTCCTAGGAGACTAATTTACTTAACAAATAATTATTCAGCAGTTCTGTCTAAATTAACTTTTACTATTCCTGTTTACTTTCCCTTTGGCTACAAGTGTCTGGTGGGATGGGAATTACATAGTGTCAAGGTGAATTTAAAATATAGAGGGATTCTCTAATTTGAAGATAGTGATAGGGGGCAAATGGGGTTACCCGGGGGCTCAGGGACAATATCTGGTGAATAAACAACACTGTGGGGTTTTTTCGTTTTAAGGTTTTATTTATTCATTTGAGAGAGAGAGAGAGATCACAAGCAATGGGGAGGAGCAGAGGGAGAAGAAGACTCCCTACTGGGTAGGGAGCTGAACACAATGCTTGGTACTCAATCCCAGGGCCCTTGGGATCAGACCTGAGCTGACGGCAGACACTTAACCGAATGAGCCACCCCAGGCGTCCCAACAGTGTGGTTTTGATGAGCATGTGTTCTCTTCGCCAGTGGTTCCCCAGCACTGAGGCCACTTTGCAATGAAGTATTCCCTAATCCATAGCAAAATGAGAAAAGCAAGGCAAATGTCGAGAGTTTCCTTAAAGCCAAATGGATTTAGAGACTTTATTTGTAATCACGTGATTCCTGATTTGTCGTGCATGTGCCCAAAAAAATGCCTTTCAAACAATGGTAATAATATTCCCTTCCCCCACTCCCCGCTCCCCCCAACAATGTCCTCACTTGTAAAATAAAAAAGATACTCAGGAAATGCAAATTGAAACAAGATACCACTCACACACCCATAAAAATGGCCCAAATCCAGGACATCGATGATACTAAATGCAAATGCTGGTGAAGACGTGGAGCAACAAGAAGGCAAAGTCATAGCTGGTGGGAATGCGAAACAGTGCAGCCACTTTGGAAGACAGTTTGACGGTTTCTTGCAAAACTAAACATACTCTTACCACCCGATCTGGCAATCATGTTCCTTGGCATTGATCCAAACTGAAAACTTGTGTCCACAAAAAACCCTGCACGTATTTATAGTAAATCGACTCATAATTCCCCAAACTTGGAAGCAACCATGATGCTGGTCAGGCGAATGGCTAAACTGTGGTATTTTCAGGTAATGGGATATTATTATGGCAATGCTACAGCCCGAGCAGAAAGCTCACTGGTGTCCAGGAGCCAGGTGGGGGGATGCGGAGAAGGGGGGAGGATGGAATACACACATGGGGGGCGGGGCCAGCTGGTGCAGGAGCAGGCTCCTCGGGTCACCTGGCCCCACCAGCTCACCTGGACAACTTTCAAACCATCCTGAACACCTGCGAACTCGATCTGAGATTTAAAAGAGAGAATAGCTGGTAGGCTACAGAGGGAAGGGTTTTGCGTCTGACAAGGTAGGAAGGCAGAAAAAATAAATAAAAAAGAATCCAGTGGGGGAGGGGGTCCCCACGAGGAGCTGGGCTAAGGGGTCAGAAGCCCCGGTACAGGAGAGCCCCGGAGAAGCAGGAACCTTAAAGATCCACCCAGTTCTTCCTGGAGGGAAAGGCGCTCAGCAGGGAAACCAGGCAGGACCGGGGGGGGGGGCAGTGGGGCCCCCAGGTGGGGGTAAGGGGGAGTGAGGGAGGGTGGGGGGTAGGGCACAGGTTGGCAGGGACTCTCCTGCTGCTGGGCGCCCCCGGGTCGGGGGGGAGGTGGGGAGGGCCCAGGACAGTGGGGACACTCCTGCTGCCAGGTGCCCCTGTGCTGTGCAGGTCAGCGCCCCCACCCCCTGGAGCATCCAGGCCAGCATGGACTGGGAGACTGCAGTAGTTACTGGGGGAGCTGACTCCGGGGCTGGAGATCAGGCCACCGCCAGTGGGGTTGGTCTTCCTGGTGTCATCCTGTGCCTGGGACTGAGTGGGGCCCCCAGGGCACAGGGGCCTCAAGGGTAAAAAGCTCCCGCTGAGCCGTGCACCTAGCAGGGGGCTGGGCAGTTCCCCCAGGTGCACACACCTGAGAGTCAGCACAGCAGCGTCTCCCCCAGAAGACCAGCTGGAAGGACAGAGGAAGAGCAAGTTCTTGGCCAAGCAGCGCTGGAAAGCTCCAGGGGAAGTCGTGGGATCTACAGTATATAGAACCAGGGGATACCCCTTCTTTTTCTTTTCTTTCTTCCTTTTTCCAGTACAACTCATTTTTAGCCACTCTGCACTGAGCAAAATGACTAGAAAGAAGAACTCACCACAAAAGAAAGAATCAGAAACAGTACTCTCTGCCACAGAGTTACAGAACTTGGATTACAAATCAATGTCAGAAAGCCAATTCAGAAGCACAATTATAAAGCTACTGGTGGCTCTGGAAAAAAGCAAAAAGGATTCAAGAGACTTCATGCCTGCAGAATTTAGATCTAATCAGGCTGAAATTAAAAATCAATTAAATGACATGCAATCCAAACCCGAGGTCCTAATGATGAGGGTTAAGGAGGTAGAAGAAAGACTGAGTGACACAGAAGACAAATTGATGGCAAGAAAGGAAACTGAGGGAAAAAGAGAAAAACAATTAAAAGACCATGAGGAAAGGTTAAGGAAAATAAATAGCCTCAGAAGGAAAAATCTACATATAATTGGAGTTCCAGAGGACGCTGACAGGGACGGAGGACCAGAAAGCATAGTTGAACAACTCATAGCTGAGAACTTCCCTAATTTGGAGAGGGAAACAGGCATTCAGATCCAGGAGATAGAGAGGTCCCCCCTAAAATCAATAAAAACCATTCAACACCTTGACATTTAATACTGAAACTTGCAAATTCCAAAGATAAAGAGAAAATCCTTAAAGCAGCAAGAGACAAGAGATTCCTAACTTTTATGGGGAGAAGTATTAGGATAACAGCAGACCTCTCCACAGAGACCTGGCAGGCCAGAAAGGGCTGGCAGGATATATTCAGGGTCCTAAGTGAGAAGAACATGCAGCCAAGAATACTCTATCCAGCAAGGCTCTCATTCAGAATATGAGGAGAGATAAAGAGCTTCCAAGATAGGCAGAAACTGAAAGAATATGTGACCACCAAACCAGCTCTGCAAGAAATATTAAGGGGGACCCTGTAAAAGAAAGAGGACGCCCAAAGAAATAATCCACAAAAACAGGGATTGAATAGGTATTATGATGACAGTAAATTCATATCTTTCAATAGTAATTCTGAACATGAATGGGCTTAATTATCCCATCAAAAGGTGCAGGGTTTCAGACCAGATAAAAAAGCAAGACCCATCTATTTGCTGTCTAGAATAGAATCATTTTAGACCTAAGGACACCCCCAGCCTGAAAATGAAAGGTTGGAGAACCATTTACCATTCAACTGGTCCTCAAAAGAAAGCTGGGGTAGCAATCCTCATATCAGATAAATTAAAGTTTATCCCAAAGACTGTAGTAAGAGATGAAGAGGGACACTATATCATACTTAATGGATCTATCCAACAAGAAGACCTAACAATCATGAATATTTATGCCCCTAATGTGGGAGCTGCCAAGTACATCAATTAATAACCAAACTAAAGACATACTTAGATAATAATAATTAATAGTAAGAGACTTCAACACAGCACTTTCTGCAAATGACAGATATTCTGAGCACAACATCACCAAAGAAACAAGGACTTTAAATGATACACTGGACCAGATGGATTTCACAGATATATGTAGAACTTTCCATCCGGATACAACTGAATACACATTCTTCTCAAGTGCACATGGAACTTTCTCCAGAATAGACCACATACTGGGTCACAAATCAGGTCTCAACCAATACCAAAAGATTGGATTTGTCCCCTGCATATTTTCAGACCATAATGCTTTGAAACTTGAACTCAATCACAAGAAGAAATTTGGAAGAAATTCAAACACATGGAGGTTAAAGAGCATCCTGCTAAAAGATGAAAGGGTCAACCAGGAAACTAGAGAAGAATTAAAAAGAGTAATGGAAACTAATGAAAATGAAGATACAGCTGTTCAAAATCTTTGGGATACAGCAAAAGCAGTTCTAAGAGGAAAATACATCACAATAAAGGCCTCCCTCAAAAAATTGGAAAAAAACTCAAATACACAAGCTAACCTTGCACCTAAAGGAACTGGAGAAAGAACAGCAAGTAAAACCTACACCAAACAGAAGAAGAGAGATAATAAAGATTCGAGCATAACTCAACGAAATAGAGACCAGAAGAACTGTAGAACAGATCTACAAAATCAGGAGTTGGTTCTTTGAAAGAATTAATAAGACAGATAAACCATTAGCCAGCCTTATTAAAAAGAAGAGAGAAAAGACTCAAATTAATCACGAATGAAAAAGGAGAGATCACAACCAATACCAAGGAAATATGAACGATTTTAAAAACATATTATGAGCAGCTATACACCAATAAATTAGGCAATCTAGAAGAAATGGACACATTTCTGGAAAACCACAAACTACCAAAACTGGAACAGGAAGAATTAGAAAACCTGAACAGGCCAATAACCAGGGAGGAAATTGAAGCAGTCATCAAAAACCTCCCAAGACACAAAAGTCCAGGGCCAGATGGCTTCCCAGGGGATTTTTATCAAACATTTAAAGAAGAAACAATACCTATTCTACTAAAGCTGTTCTGAAAGATAGAAAGGGATGGAATACTTCCAAACTTGTTTTATGAGGCCAGCATCACCTTAATTCCAAAACCAAAGACCCCACCAAAAAGGAGAATTTAGACCAATATCCCTGTTGAACACTGATGCAAAAATTCTCAACAAGGTACTAGCCAATAGGATCCAATAGTACATTAAGAAGATTATTCATCATGACCAAATGGGATTTATCCCCGGGATGCAAGGCTGGTTCAACACTTGTAAAACAATCAATGTGATTGATCCTATCAACAAGAGAAAAAACAAGAACCATATGATCCTCTCAATAGATGCAGAGAAAGCATTTGACAAAATACAGCATCCATTCCTGATCAAAACTCTTCAGAGTATAAGGATAGAAGGAACAGTCCTCAGCATCTTAAAAGCCATCTATGAAAAGCCCACAGCAAATGTCATTCTCAATGGGGAAACACTGAGAGCCTTTCCCCTAAGATCAGGAACACGACAGGGATGTCCACTCTCACCACTGCTATTCAACACAGTACTAGAAGTCCTAGCCTCAGCAATCAGGCAACAAAAAGTAATAAAAGGCATTCAAATTGGCAAAGAAGAATTCAAACTCTCCCTCTTCGCAGATGACATGATACTGTACATAAAAAACCAAAAGCCTCCACCCCAAGATTGCTAGAACTCATACAGCAATTTGGCAGTGTGGCAGGATAAAAAATCAATGCCCAGAAGTCAGTGGCATTTCTATACACTAACAATGAGACTGAAGAAAGGGAAATTAAGGAGTCAATCCCATTTATAATTGCACCCAAAAGCACCTAGGAATAAACCTAACCAAAGAGGTAAAGGATCTATACCCTAAAAACTACAGAACACTTCTGAAAGAAATTGAGGAAGACACAAAGAGATGGAAAAATATTCCATGCTCATGGATTAGAAGAATCAGTACTGTGAAAGTGTCAATGTTACCCAGGGCACTTTACACATTCAATGCAATCCATATCAAAATACCATGGACTTTCTTCAGAGAGTTGGAAGAAATCATCTTAAGATTTCTGTGGAATCAGAAAAGACCCCGAATAGCCAGGGGAATATTGAAAAAGAAAACCAGAGCCAGGGGCATCACAATGCCGGGTTTCAGGTTGTACTACAAAGCTGTGATCATCAGGACAGTGTGGTACTGGCACAAAAACAGACACATAGATCCATGGAACAGAACAGAGAACCCAGAAATGGGCCCTCAACTCTATGGTCAACTAATATTCAACAAAATAGGAAAGACTATCCACTGGAAAAAGGACGGTCTCTTCAATAAATGGTGCTAGGAAAATTGGACATCCACATGCAGAAGAATGAAACTAGACCATTCTCTGACACCAGACACAAAGATAAACTCAAAATGGATGAAAGATCTAAATGTGAGACAAGATTCCATCAAAATCCTAGAGGAGAACACAGGCAACACCCTTTTTGAACTTGGCCACAGCAACTTCTTGCAAGATACATCCATGAAGGCAAGGGAAACAAAAACAAAAATGAACTATTGGAACTTCATCAAGATAAAAACCTTCTGCCCAGCAAAAGAAACAGTCAACAAAACTAAAAGACAACCTACAGAATGGGAGAAGATATTTGCAAATGACCTATCAGATAAAGGGCTAGGATTCAAGATCTATGAAGAACTGATCAAACTCAACACCCAAGAAACAAACAATCCTGTCATGAAATGGGCAGGAGATATGAACAGACATTTCTCCAAGGAAGGCATACACTTGGCCACCACCACAAGAGAAAATGCTCCGCATCACTTGCCGTCAAGGAAATACAAATCAAAACCACAATGAGATCCCACCTCACACCAGTGAGAATGGGGAAAATTAACAAGACAGGAAACAACAAATGTTGGAGAGGATGCGGAGAAAGGGGAACCCTCTTGCACTGTTGGTGGGAATGTGAGCTGGTGCAGCCACTCTGGAAAACTGTGTGGAGGTTCCTCAAAGAGTTAAAAATAGACCTGCCCTACGACCCAGCAATTGCACTGCTGGGGATTTACCTCAAAGATACAGATGCAGTAAAATGGCAGGACACCTGCACCCCAATGTTTATAGCAGCAATGTCCACAATAGCCAAATTATGGAAGAAGCCACAATATCCTTTGACAGATGAATGGATAAAGAAGATGTGGTTTATGTATACAATGGAATATTACTCAGCCATTAGAAAGGACAAATACCCACCATTTGCTTCAACCTGGATGGAATTGAAGGGCATTACACTGAGTGAAGTAAGTCAATCGGAGAAGGACAAACATTATATGGTCTTATTCATTTGGGGAATATAAAAAATAGTGAAAGGGATTAAAGGGGAAAGGAGAGAAAATGAATGGGAAATATCAGTGAGGGAGACAGAACATTAGAGACTCCTAACTCTGGGAAACGAACAAGGGGTGGTGGAAAGGGAGGTGGGTGGGGGTGGGGGTGACTGGGTGATGGGCACTGAGGGGGGCACTTGGCGGGATGAGCACTGGGTGTTATACTATATGTTGGCAAATCGAACTCCAATAAAAAATATACAAAAAAAACCCCCCAGATATTTCTCCAAAGAAGACTTACAGATGGTCAACAGACATATGAAAAGATTCTCATCATCAGGGAAATACAAATCAAAACCACAATGAGGTACCACCCATCAGGATAGCTAAACTCAAAAAGACAAGAAATAAGAAGTGTTGGTAAGGATGTGGAAAAAAGGAACCTTCATGCACTAATGATGGAAATGTAAATTGGTGCAGCCATTATGGAAAACAGTATGGAGATTCCTCCAAAAGATGAAAAATAGAAATACCATATGACCCAAAAATCCCACTACTGGGTATTTACCAAAAGAAAATAAAAGCATCAATCAAAAAAAAAAAAAAAAAAAAAAAGGAATACACACAAGTGTGTAACCCTTTCCCTGGCTGCAAAGAATATTGACAGCACAGTGCCTTCTGGAAAATAAACAATATAAATGTTTACATCTTACCCTATTATTTTTCAACCATCTTAGAAGACCCTTTTCTTAAAACAATGAACGAAACCATGGATATTTTTTAAAGAGTTCATCAAACTTACAGAAACTTGACCTGTCTTCACTAATACTATTTCTTCAGTAAGTTTCATCCAACTTAGCGAGGATGATTAAAATAGACTAGGGTTCTTTTAAGCTTTAAAAATTAAGATTAAAAAAATGATCATGACACATACATGCTATTGAGACCTGAAAAACCTAAAGAAGGGAAATTTTTGTTCAAGAGTTATATAGCTGCATCCAGTCCAAATGATTCCAAATGTCATGAAACAGAGTTTACTCAGTAAGATTACAGATGCAGCTTTCTTGGTCCCAGTAATACTCAGACTTCAGAACAAAACTCTTAACACACTTGGGGGAACTCATGGCCCCTAACTTAGAAGCATCAAGCTGTAAAAGACATGATGAGCAATTACATCCAACTCTACAGTAAGTTAAAAAGCAACATATAAATTTGAGAAGATTCTATGAAGTCCCGAATATCCTAGCCTTGTGATTCCATAGCACAGATGGCTGTATATGGGCAAGTATAATGAAAGAATAAAAATTGGGGTACCTGGGTGGCTCAGTTGATTAGCAGCTGCCTTTGGCTCAGTTCATGATCTCGGGGTCCTGGGACTGAGCCCCACATTGGGCTCCCTGCTCAGCAGGGTCTGCTTCTCCCTCTGCCCCTTCCCTGCTTGAGGGCTCACTCGCTCTCTCACTTTCTCTCACTTTCATAAATAAATACGTCTTTTTAAAAAAGAATAAAAATGAAAAGACCCATGTAATGTGATCCATGTCAGTAAGATACAGTACTACTCAGATAACAGCATATTTTCCTGTTTTGATTAGGTTTTCTCTTCAGTCACACTGGGTTTGTTTTTTAGTCAAATCTGCCAATAGGTATAGTCAATGATGAAGTAAAAAAGAAAAAGCAAAGAGTTGATGCTTGCCACAACCCAACTGCACTACTCAGACACAGCCATTATATGGTTTGATTAGACAGACAATATAGAAGTTTAAAAAAAAACACTGGGACAATTTAAAAACTGATAACAGATATTTTTAAAGAAAAAAATGAATTTGGCATGAAAATTTTAAAACCTAGATTCTTTATTTTGGATTTCTTCAATACTATCTATGGGAGAAAGGGCAACAGAGGGTCCTAAAAAAGCAGAGCATTGTTAGTGGTAATTGTAGGTTCCGAAAGATGGGATGAGAAGGGGAAGGATGAGAGAGGAAGAAACACAAGAATAACAGAACAGTATTAATCACTTAAACTGTCCTTACAACGTTCCAGGCAGTTCTAAACACTTGATATCCATCCATTTACTCCCTAACCATTACACTGAGATAGAATGGATGATTATACCCATTTCACAGGTCAGGCATCTGAGTCGTAGAGACTCACCCAAAGAACATTACATGGTGGGTGATGTCATCTCCAATTTACGGATGGAGACCAAGTCCTAGAGCATCATGAATTTATTACAGAGCATTGGAGCATAAGATTTCAAGTGAGAGTTTCAGAAACCAAAGAACAAGGGAAGAGAAGCACCAAAATTAAGTTTCTCAGATGGACTGAGGGACATGGCCTTTAAGAACTTCACACCCAGACCAATGATTAATCTTACTTGTGGGTAGGACTCAATTCCTAACACAATACGTGACACACGTGAGGATGCCTTCCTTGTACACTTTCCTTTGCGACAGTCATCACATTAAATAATTCATTGTTTAGTAATCTCTTTCCCCATGGATTGTACGCTTTGTTCATTTACTGAGAGCACATTATGAACCAGGTAGGTACTGTTCTAGGAATTTGCAGTACGTCAGGGAATAAAAAAAAAGATCCTTACCTTTTGCTTATTTAGCTTTGTATCCCTAACACCTAGCAGAGTGTCTGGCACCCCATGGTTCTCAATAAATATTTACTAAATGAATAAATGAATCAATTAAGAGGGTCAGGGAGGAGCAACAGAAAAAAACTACAGAGAAAAGGAAATATTTGGGTTTGATCTATTAACTCCCGGTTTTTAAAATTAAAATCTTAATATGGTTGTGATTAATAAAGATGATCGTTTTTTTATTACTTAACTCACTGTTAAAAGCAGAAATGCTATGAAATATATTTTAATTCCAAAACCAAACTATGATCCACGTTCTGAAGGAGGACATGTGACTCAGGATGCCATACTTGCTCCTTTGACAGACAAAATTTTCTAATTCGATTCCGCAGAGCCTCGCCTGTGTTTGTGTTCACCGCTTTTCAAAAGGTGACTTTCCAAGGCAAGTCTCTCAGTAATTAGAGGCATTTATCCTAAAGCTTATTTGGTTTTAGCAGTGAGGTTACAGGCTGTCATCCACATTGTTATTGACTCCCTCAATTACAGGCAATGGCATTTCACCTCCATGCAAAATATTAGTAAATTAACAATCCCCACTCTGCATTCATTTGGGAAATCTGCTCTGCTTGTGATGACGAATGTGACAGGCAGGGAGTAATCAGAGACATTCTGGTAATACCTTTTAGCCTTGCAAACATCAATTAAAACTCTGGCTCTGCACTTGCAGTTGGGGGTTTGGTCTGGAGGGTAAATTTCTTTTTTCATGACACAATGCCGAAGTCAGCATTGGTAATTTGCAAGAGAAACAGAGAACAATCTCAACAAAAATAGCCAGAGAAACATCCACTCTGATTTTCTTGAATCTTTCCTATTTTCAATGTCTCTTGAAGACCATGAAGTGAACTCTAGCACTGTGAACAATTTTCAGATCAGATTTACAATTCCCTGACATGACAACTTTGACTCAAATAAATATTTCTTTATAGTGCTAGAAAGACTGCAAAGAGATTATTATTCAAGTGTTGTGACTGTCTCAGATCTAAGGGCATCTTAGTCTAATGAGATTTTTGTATCCAGTAATTGCTAGGTCATAGGGGCCCTGTGGATGAGCTTCAGTAGATTTACCTAAAATTTGTAAAAAACAAAAAACAAAAAACAACAACAAAAAAACCCCAAAAAACCTTACCTGCATTTTATTAAGAAAGGCACGCATTATTTTCATCAGATTGTCTACCAGGCATTGTAATCTCCCTAGACAAGAATCTCTGGTCTGGTAAGAAAAACCCAAGGGTTGTGGGGAGGGTTCTGCTGAGCTCCACCACCATCCAACTATCATGGAGCTGCCCTGAGGTTAGGGTCCTCTTCCATAAAAAGTTTTCTTCAGATGGCCAATGATTCCTTTGTCTCCTCTGTTTTACTACTTGAATTTCTGATGTTATGGGATCATAATTTAGCTGAATCTTCACCTCTAACTTCTCGTATTCTAATAACTGCATGAAATAATGATTTAGCCTCATCTTTCATTGGTACATTGAGTATCATTAACCACAAAACAAACTAATTATAAAAACATTAATATTAGCATTGCGTTAATGGAACAGAAAGATCAATGCCTTCCATTTTCAGATAGAAATACTTCTTTAAGCAAGTCAAACATTTAGGCGACTTTTTTGTGCCATCAGGATCTCACTTTCTTATGTGGTACATCGTGATAAAACCTGACTTACAACCTAAGTCTAGTAACACTATGTCAAGTATGTGTCTTTAAGTCTATCAATATTATTAGGTTTCCAAAGACATAAGAGTCGAGAAATTGGGTAAATACTAATTTAAATCATCCAAATAATTATTTAAAGATCCTTTTTTTTTTTCCTTTGGGGGCTACAGAATTCCAGCCAAGGTTAAAATTTATCTTTTTTTGTGAAATCAAACTCAAGTGAAAGTATTTTTTTATCATACTGACTTAATAAAGGCAAAGCAGGTAAAAATTATCAATTTTTTCCCATTGTATCTAAAACCCATGAAAAGCCACGTTTTTTTTTTAAGGTAAAGAGGGTTTCCAAATGGGAACAGGTTAATTAGAAACCTAAAAGTTGGTTCTTACAATGGACATGTAAAAGTCTAGCTAACTTACTGTCATGATGAGCCCCTTCTCCTGGAAGTACTTGACCAATGGAGCAGCGTTCTGCTTGAAGTTCATTAGTCTCCTTTGGGTAGCTTTCAGATTGTCATCAGGCCGCCCCTGTTGCTCTGCGCGCTTCAGTAATCTTTCTTTGAGCCTCTGATTGGCACAAGCCAAGAACACCACCAAGTCGGGAGTACAGATCTGCAAAGAACATCAAACAAGTAGACAAGCATTCAACACACCAGCCAATGCAAGTGTGGGCAGTGGCATTCAACTCTTTTAGTTCTGTTGAGGATGCTGTATCTTTGGCCCCCTGGGTCTTTGCCAGCACATTTCTAGGGCTATTGCTCCATACAGGAACAGGAGGCGTCATTGCTATTATAAAGGTACACCTTGAAGTTCTTGAAAGAAATTAAAAGTGCTACTCCAGTGAACACAGAAATGATAAGGAAGTGAAAGTGATACAGGCTTATTGCTGATATGGAGAAAGTCATGGATAGAAGATCAAAAGAGCACAGCATTCCCTTAAGCTAAAGCCAAAGCCTAATCCAGAGCAAGGCCCTAACTCTCTTCAATTTTGTGAAGGCTGTGAGGTGAAGAAGCTGCAGAAGGAAAGCCTGAAGCTAGCAGAGAGGGGTTCGTGGGGCTTAAGGAAAGAAGCCTTCTCCATATAGTAGAAATGCAAGGTGAAGCAGCAGGTGCTGAGAGAGAAGCTACAGCAAGTTATCTAGCAAGTTATTTAGCTAAGATAATTCATGCAGTTAGCTCACACGGAATAGCAGATTTTCAGTCTTATCCTGGAAGAACATGCCATGTAGGTCTTAGCTACAGAGGAAATCAAGGCCTGGCTTCAAAGCTTCAAAGGACAAGCTGACTCTATTGTTAGGAGCTAATGCACCTGGTGACTTTAAGTTGAAGCCAATGCTCATTTACCATACTGAAAATTCTAGGGCCCTTGAGAATTATGCTAAATCTACTCTGTCTGTGCTCTATAAATGGAACAACAAAGCCTGGATGATGGCACATCTGTTTAAAACATGGTTTATGGAGTATTTTAAGCCTACTGTTGAGACCCATCGCTCAGAAAAAAAGATGGCTTTCAAAATATTATCGCTCATTAACAATGCACCTGATTACCCAAGAGCTTGGGTGGAAATGTACAGTGATATTAACATTGCTTTCATTCCTGCTACAGAACAACACTGGTTCTGCAGCCCACGGACCAGGGAGTAATCTCAACTTTCAAGTCTTATTATTTAAGAAACACATTTTGTGTTAATACATATTATTCAAGAAATACATAGCTGCCATAGGTAGTGATTCCTTAGGTGGATCTGGGCAAAGTCAACTGAGAAACCTTTTGGAAAGGATTCACCATGCTAGCTGCCATTAAGAACGTTTGTGATTCACGATAAGAGCTCGAAATATCAAAATTAATAGGAATTTGGAAGCTGATTCCAACCCTTATGGGTGACTTCAAGGGGTTCAAAACTTCAGTGGAGGAAGTAGCTGCGGATGTGAGGGGACTAGCAAGAGAACGAGAATTGGAAGTAGAGCCTGAAGATGTGACTGAATTGCTGCATCTCGTGATAAAACTTTACGTAGTCGCTTCTTATGGATGAGCAAAGCAAGTGGTTTCTTGAGATGGAATCTGCTCCTGGTGAAGATGTTGTGGAGATTGTTGAAATGAAAACAGAGGATTCAGAATGTTACATAAACTTAGTTGATAAAGCACAGGAGGGCCTCAGAGGATTAACTCCATTTCTGAAAGAAGTTCTACTGTGGGTAAAGTGCTATCAGACAGCACCACATGCTACGGAGAAATTATCTATGAAAAGGAGAGTTGACTAGTGGGGCAAACTTCATTGTCTTATTTTAAGAAATTGCTATAGCCTCCCCAAGCTTCAGCAACCACCGCCCTGATCGGTCAACAGCCATCAACATCAAGGCAAGACCCTCCACCAGCAAAAAGATTAAACCTTGCTAAAAGCTCAGATGATGGTTAGACCTTTTTTTTTTTTTTAACAATAGAATATTTTTAAACTAATAAGGTATGTATGCTGAGTTTTTTAGGCGTAATGCCATTGCACACTTAATAGACTACAGTATAGTATAAGCATAACTTTTATATGCACCGGGAAACCAAAAACTTCATCTGACTTACTCTATTGTGATATTCACTATTGCAGCGGTCTGGACCTGAACCACAAAATCTATGAGGCCTGCCTGTAGCTCATGTAAATGGCATTCCCCAACCTGCACAGCTACATGCAGTGCCTTCTATATTTCTGGAAAATACTTTTTGTTCATGTTCAAACATGTTTCCAGGTTGAATTAAGAACAGTAGAGACAAAACTTTTTCAAAGTTCTATGTGACCAGATTTTAGAGAGGACTTGATGATCGGACTATAACTAATCTCTACAGTAAACAAGTACTGCTCCTATTATTACTTTTTGCTGCCCCTTTAAAACTGTCAGTTATAGGGGGACCTGGATAGCTCTGTCTGTTAAGTGTTCACTCTTGATTTAGGCTCAGGTCATGATCTCAGGGTCATGAGATGGAGCCCTGCATGGGGCTAAGTGCAGAGCCTGCTTAGGATGCTCTTTCTTCCTCTCTCACTGCCCTTCCTTTCCTTCCCCCGCCAGATGTAACCCTCTCTCTTTCAAATAAATAAATAAGTAAATAAGTAAATAAATAAATAAATAAATAAATAAATGTACCTACTATATGCCAGGTCCAGTGCTAAGTTATTTTCTTACGATATTGGTAAACTTTGCAATACAAGGTACATATTATCTCCAGAGGAATAAACTGAGGCTCTGAGAAATGAGGTACTTGTCTGAGGTCGGATGGTCAGAAACATCAAAGCTGATATTAGAACCTAGGTCTGTCTGGTCTAAGGCCTGTGTCCCTTTTACTATTACAAAGAACCAATTAACCCAAAAGCTTTCACAAATGTCTGAAAATAACAAGGAATGACTTGAAAAGAACAGATGAAATAAACTTTCTTAGCTCAATTAGAACTAATACTGCATTTCAAAGACATCATGGTCATAGAAAGTGAATGTAGTCTCTTGTTGAAGATGGGACAAGATAAAAAGGCAGTTTTGTATAGCAGTTTAAAGAAATGATTCCCAATTTTTTTACATCCAAAATAATTTACGTTAGTAAATTATTTGAGCCTATACCCCAATAAATAGGTACCTATTAATTTAGGAAATATGCACGTTATCACCATACTAATTAGGATGCAGGTTGTAAAATATACACAAAAAATGCTATTTAAAAAAGAAGAGAGGGACACCTGGGTGGCTCAGTGGTTGAGCGTCTGCCTTTGGCTCAGGGTGTGAACCTGAGTCCTGGGGTCCCAGGATCGATTCCCACATTGGGCTCGCTGCATGGAACCTGCTTCTCCCTCTGCCTGTGTCTCTGCCTCTCTGTGTCTCTCATCAATAAATAAATAAAATCTTTTAAAAATGAAAATAAAAAGGAAGAGATAAAATAATTGCAATTTTAACATTTTCTTCCAATACCACAGTGGTTTGTCTTGTACGCTCGAGAGACCATAGGTTGGAAAATGAACCCTGGAACATACATTCCAGCTTTTTCCCTAGGACTTGCCAGCTGAGTGACAGGCATATGGCTTAATTTTGCAAAGCCTTGTGCCTTCATCTATAAATAAAGATATACAGACCTACCTCATTGAGTTACTATAAAGATTAAATAAGTTAATGTATGTGAAATACATAGCACAAATTTGATCCAAGGTAAGTGCTCAAAAAATTTTAGTCATGTTTATTATTTCTTGATTTTCATGATTCTAGATTGTCTTGTTCCTCCTTTAACTTTATGTTATTTGTTTATTTATTTACTTTCTTGGTTCACATTTTTTCCTCCTTAAGCTCACAAGTGGGGGCTTTCCTTGAGGCTTAGATCATGTTACTGTTTTTAGGTCATTTCTCCAGATTCTCATTCTCTTCTCATTCTTTTTTTACTGTTCTGGTTTCAACCACTACCATTAGTCGACAGATCTCAAATCTGCATTTTCAGCACTAACTTTCTACAGAATCTAAGTCCTGTATTTTCAAATGCTTTATATAACATCTCTGCCTGTTAGTCTTAATGTTACTTGTGACTTAGCAAGGCCAAAATCAAACTCCGCACCTTTTTCCCTAAGTGAAATTCTTTTCTTGCTTAATTTTTTCTCCTTTTATGGTATTTTATGGTACCAACACTACTTTCCTAAATCTCCCAGCTAGAATAGATGTAAAAGACTCTTTAGAAAAGCAGTTTTAGGGGGAGCCTGGGTGGTTCAGCGGTTTAGCACCACCTTCGGCCCAGGGCCTGATCCTAGAGACCCCGGATCGAGTCCCACATAGACTCCCTTCATGGAGCCTGCTTCTTCCTCTGCCTGCGTCTCTGCCTCTCTCTCTCTCTGTGTCTCTCATGAATAAATAAATAAAATCTTTAAAAACAAACAAAAAAACAAAACAAAAAGTAGTTTTAGGTTTACAGAAAACTTAAGTGAAATATTTAAGAATTTTGATCGAGTGCAACTTTAGGTTTCATAAAGATGACTCTGAAGTAAGTGAATCTGAAAAGTTATTTAATTTCATAATTGTAATTAACTTGCTATCTTTCTTTGGCATAAATTACACACGCTATAATTAGGAATAGAAAAAAATTAAAATATAGAACAGGTGAGGATTGTGGCAGCTAGGGATAACAGGCTGACTGTTCAGCAAAGTGCCCACAGCCACTAGTGTGCTCGTCTGATTCCTGGTAGCCCCTACATATGTCTGCTCATTAGGGCCTCATCTTCTCCAACAGTACTCCATTTTAAAAGAAAAAAATATTTGAATTGTTTATGTTTTTTTCCCCAACATAGAAGCAGACACCATTCCATTCTAAAAGATATTAAGTCCCTAGAAAGTTTTCAGAAAATTCATTGTGAAATGTCGAGATGTATCACCAAAGTAGATCCTTGACATACCTTTTCTTACTCTAGGTTCTCAAAATATATTTGCTGATTCAATGAATGAGTGAAAACATAAATGAGAACAAATTTTAGATACCACTTTTGTCTACAAGGAAGTGTCTCAACTGCTGATATCATTTCTCCTAATGACTCAACTATGTCAATTTTTTTTCTGTCATTATATAGACATGTCAATCTTCCTGTGTCCATTGACTTAAAGTCTCTTACCTGAATGATTACTCTGTTGGAAAGAACCCATGACTGCCTTTGATAAGCAAAGATGTATTCACCATGTCAGACTGCCAAGTGAGCTTGTTTTAATACTCCCTGTTTCTAACTGTCAGTACTTTTGACTGGCCTATTCTTTATGAAGATGTGTCACAAGGCCTACACTCCATAATTCAGATCACACTGTCAGAAACCAGGAAGCAAAGAGAGAAAGAAGACTAAATTGGAACAAAAACTGAAATCCCAGAAACTAAAGGCTGGAAAAAACTTGAGAGGTTATCTGACCCAAATTAATGCCAAACCTGTAATTATCTCCACGGTCTCTTGACAAGTGATTTTTAAAGCTGAACATTTGAACTTGAATGGTCTGGTAATCATTCCTTGGGATGGGTACCTATTACTTACAAAGCAGGCCCCTTTTGTTACTGGAAGACTCTAATAACTGGGAAGTTCTTTCTAATATTGGGCTTAAATTTGCTTTCCTATTCTGCCCACAGTGAAAATGTAAACTAAATTATTTCTTTCATCCATTAAACATTTATTGAACATACACCATTACCACAGAAGCTAGATTAGATCATAAAAGGAAAAAAAGGATAATTATACTTTACTATCATTTAACATGGAATAACTTCTGGGCAGAATTTTTTTTCCCTTCCCCGCCCCCCCCCAGTCTTTAATTTTTAGTTAATTCAGACACTTACAGACATGCAATAGCAGCTATACTTGACAAATGTCTTGATTTATAGAGCTCAGTTTCTGTAGTTATTTATTAATGGGTTCTAAAGTTTTGCTGATGAAGCAAAACATTGGAAGTTTAATTTCCATATATTTTAAGCAGATTCAGAAAGATCTCAAATATCTTCGCGTGTATTTTTTTTTTTTTAAAGGAGAAGGTCATTTGGTGTCAGAAGATTCTAGTAAAATAAGAGATTTTTCATTTATGGCTTATATTACAACTCAGGCATGAAGTACAAGTACTAGTGATCTAGCTAAAATAATTTCTTCCTACAACTGGCACATATGGTACATAACAAAATATTGCAGACTTTAAACAGCTATGGGACTAGGAGATAAAAACTAGGAGAAGGAGCTCTAGAAACTACTACTGCTGCCCCCTTTTGGTTGGATGCTACAAGGCTACACACCATCAGAGTATGTGAACCAACCTCACAGGACTAAGTCCCTTTAGAATCACCCCAAATTCTCATTATGTTAGGTGATTAAATGTATTTAACAGCCAATCAGGAATATCTGAGAACTAGTGAACTAAAAGAGCAGAACAAAATATTCAGAATGAAACAAGGAGGAGCCAGGGATAGGAAAACTACAGAAAACAGCAAAAGAGACCAATGAGAGAATGCTTAGAAAGTTCTAGAAAAAAGGACAGAAAATGAAGCAGTATTAGACAATATAGTAGCTAAGAATTTTCTAAACTCACAAAGAATATCAAGTCTCAGATTCAAGAAGCAATCTAAAAGCCAAAAAGAATAAACAGAAAACCTCGGATCTAAGTGTATCATAATAAAACTGCTAAAGGTTTAGACAGACAAAAAGACCAACACAAAACAAATCTTTAAAGCTGCCAGAAGAAAAGAAATGAAAGATTACTTTCAGAATAGCAACAATAAATAGCTGTATTTTCAAAAATGACAATGAAAGCCAGAAAACAATGAAATGGTATCTTTAAAGGGCCAATAAAAATAATTGCCAACCTAGGTTTTCTATATGCAGTAAAAATATCTTTCAAAAATTAAGAATAAATACAGATGTATTCAAACAAACAAAAACTGAGAGTATCTGTCATCAGAAATTCTGCACTAGTGGAAACATTAAAAAATATCCTTTAGGTAGAAGAAAAATGATCCAAAATAGAAAATTGGCCCAGAGGAGCTAATGAACAGCAATGAAATGGTAAGTATGTGGGTAAACCTAAATGAATATTGACCATATAAAAGAACACTAAAAGGACTTTGTGGTATTTAAAAATAGAGATTAGTCATGAGGCAAGTGCGTGAAGTTCAACTGTTTTAAGGACTTGTTCAGGAAGTGGCAGAAATACCGAATTCTATGAGACATTAAGTTAATGATGCATGTTGTCGTCCCTAGAACAGGAGTCAGCAAATTTTTTCTGTAAAGGGCCAGATGATAAATAGTTTAGGCTTTTCAGGCCATATGGTCTTGTAGCATGAAAGCATCCATAAACAAGAAAGCTGGTGGTGGGGAGTGGGGGAGGGCAAGCCAATGTAAAGGTGGTGTCCAGTTGGTCACCGTGACTGGGGATTGGGACCTCCATGCTGCTGGACCTTCTGAGGGGCATATGTGAGGAGCCTCTATCCACCAGATCCTGTCCCTACTGGTCAGGAGTTACCTCCACGCACATTACCTTCCCCATTCTTTCACACTGTGTATGGGTATTTCCTTGGGTAGGAAGCCAAATATACCCAATGAGTGGCCACACATTACAATGGCACGAAGCTGGTCACAGCAGCAATGGCCAAGTAAATAGCGCGCTGTGAGAATATAAGATAGGGCACCAGAGGTGCTTAATATAGCTGTACACTTGAAATAGAAAGATGGGAAATGCTAAATGTAAAAAGATGGAAAAAATATACAATGGAAACATTAGCCAATAGAAAAGTGATAAAACTACATGAATATCAGACCTGGTTTGATATTTGATGGGCTAAGGAGAAAAAAATAAAATAACTAGAAGGGTGGATTTTGAAAGTCCTCATTATAAGAAAAACAATTTTTGTAACTATGTATGGTGATGGTATCAACTGGAATTCTTGTGATCATTTTGGATATGCAAATATGGAATCATTATGCTGTACACCTGAAATGAACTAATGATATGTCAATTATATCTCAATTTTAAACACTGAGAAAATAAATTCCTAATAATCCACTTTCTACCAAAAAATGGGCAAAGTGTACGGATATTTCTTAAAAGAATACAAATGGCCAGTAGGTACATAAAAAGGCATTTAGCATCACTAATCATCAGGGAAATGCATATCAAAACCACCAAGAGATACCACCTCACACCTGTTAGAGTAGCTATTATCAAAAGACAGCAAGCATTGGAAAGGATGTGGAGAAAAGGGAACATTTGTGCACTGTTGGTGGGAATATAAATTGGTACAGCCACTATGGAATATGGTATAGATAGTCCTCAAAAACGTTAAAAATAGAACTCCTCTTAATCCAGAAGTATCACTTCTAGGTATATAGGCAAAGGAAACAAAAAATCAATATCTCAAGGAGATATCCACACTCCCATAATCATTGCAGCATTATTCTCAATAGCCAAGATACGGAAACAACCTAAATGTTTGTCGGCAGAATGGATAAAGAAAATGTGGAATATTGGTACAATGGGATATTATTTAGCCTTTTAAAAGTGGGAGATCCTGCCATTGTGACAACATGGATGAATCTGGAGGACCATTATGTTAAGTGTAATGAGCGAGACATAGAAAGACAAATACTGCATGATCTCACTTATATGAGGAATCTAAAATAGTCAAACTCACAAAAACAAAGAGTAGAATGGTGGGGCTAGGCAGAGAGGGAAATGAGGAGATGTTGGTCAAAGGGCATTATTTTTTTGTTGCTGTTGTTGAGAAGTTGTGATTTACTCTCATACATTATGAGATTTCCAGGTGTCTTTTAACGATTCTAAGAATAATGATATGTTGTGAAATTTGTTAATATATACAATACTTAAAAACATATGAGCATGAAAAACTATGCACCTATAAATATTAACTATGAAAGTTTACTGTTTTATGTGTTTTATTAGTCTGTGTTTATACATAAATGATGAAAATTAAAATGCTATCTCATTGAAAAAAATAAAAACAAAAATACTACTTAGCCAAAAATTCATTTAATCACCTAGTGGAAAAATCTAATGAAAAATGATATAAGAATACTACACAGACCTTGGCAGAAACAAAATGAGGTATGTGCATATTCATGAATGGAACACTTAATATCCTAAAATAAGTAAGTCAATGCTTCCCAATTGATCTACAGATTTAATGTATTCTCTAAATATCAGCAGCTTTGCTAAAATTTTGTATGTCGTGGGGACTGAAATTTATTTAAAAATGCAGAGGGCCAAGAATAGCCAAGGCAATCTTCAAGAAAATCTTAAAGAAAAAGAATAAAGTGATAGAACTTATTGACAGATAATATGATTCATTACAAATCACAGTAATTACAACAGTGAGGTACTGAGTTTTAAGGAAGACCAGTGAACCATTGCAACAGAGACAGAACTCGGAAACAGATCCACCGCCCAAATATATGGGCATATGATTTATGACAAAGGTGGCTCTGCAATGCGGTGGAGAAAGCAGTCTTTTTCTTTTCAACGAGTGGAACTTTGACAATTGGATGTCCCTATAGAAACCGATGACTCTTGACTCTCTATATGATATGATATGCAAAACTCATTCAAATGGATGTTCAGATCTAAATATGAAAAGCAAAATGATAAAGATTTTAGGAGACAACATATAAGAAAATAGCTTCTAGACCTTAGGATCGACAAGAATTTCTTAAATAGGACCTAAAATTCCCTAACCATAAAGAAGTTTTATGACTGAATGGGTTTAACATACAAAAATTATTTATTTAATAAATTATGAGGAGAATGAAAATGTCAGTTGGAGAAGATATTTACAACACATACAATCCATAAAGGGCTTGTTTTGAAAATATAAAAATTATTCTTACAAATCAATAAGAAAAATTTAAAAATGAGTAAAAGACTTAAATTGTCATTTTTACAAAAGAGGATACCCAAATGACAAATGAAGTAAAGAGGTGCCCACATCTTAATAATCCAGAGAATGCAAATTTAAACAACACATCCACCAGAATGGCTAAAATAAAAAAGACCAACAATATCAAGTATTAACAAGAACATAAAGCAACTGGAGTAAGTTTGTGATAACTCATAGAATAATACACTCATGTTCTGTGAATCTACCACATGCTAGAGTCTATGCTATGCACCAAGGACCAACAGTCAGGTATGTTCTTGCCCTGATGGAGCTTGTGGCCAAATGGCAGAGATAAATTGTAATAATAAAAAAAAAATACAACTCACAAACAAATATAAAACTGTGACTATAACCACGACACAGAAGTGGAACCATTACTACTATCAGGACATATACTAGGGAAATCCAATCCTATCATGGAGGTCAGGGAAGGCTCCTATGAGGAAATGAGAATTAAGCCAAGACATGAAGATGAGCAAGGAATAACCAGAGAAAAATAGAGGAAGAGTGGTCTTTCCAAGACAACAAATTCACAGAGAGGAGCAGGCACATGGCTTAAGAGGAATGTGATACCAAAATTTTATGTGAAGTCTGCAGCTCACAAGATGAGAATCTTTTAGACATCATCTTCCTACATAGAAGATCATCTAAACGGGTAGGCATTTTTCCCCAGGAGAGGGAAAGCAACCAATGTCTTGCTGGGAATTTCTCCAATTAAGTTTAACATTTACAGATAGAAGATTCTAAACACTGGAAGAGATGAAGTGGGACCCTGGCAACAGATGAGCTCTGTCATGTTTTGTCCACTCTCTTTTACCAATTAATATGCATGGGCTCTGCATGGCTATATGGTTATAAACTCTATGACCTGGGCTACTATGAACCTTGGGTTTATAGAAAGGGACAAAAAAAAAAAAAAAAAAAAAGGAAAATGTTAATACCTTAAAAAAAAAAGTGAGTTCAAGACTCCTCTTCCATTTGTTTCCCATCCCCCTCTCTTCACTTTTGAGGAGAAAAAGTATGGCCAAAGTTGGTCAGATCAAGACTTTTCACTAAGCTACAGTACTAGGTACTATATAGTACCTTCTGTCCAGTTCCTAATACTGTTGTACTAGGTAGGGGTGTGGTTTCTCTCACCTATGATCCTCTCTTTTATTTCTAAGAAGCTGGAGAAATAATACCCATTTCTCTTTTTGCTGTTCACCTTTCTCTTTGAACTTGCTTCTTTCTATGTAGCTAGAGAGACCTGCTGGACTTAATTATCAGAAGGCCTGCATTGGGCTGCTCTAAGCGCCAGCCCAATTTATGCTTTTCTGGCTCTACTTCCTGTCCCTCTCTGGATTTACGTTTCTGTGACAGTGATGGGACAATCTGAGCCTTGAGGGCTGATGGAGTGGGATTAGGGTCGGGAGAGGTGTTCTGGCTTGCTTTGGTCCCGAGCACTAGGCTACCAGCAGCCGACACACAAGGAACTCTCCATGGAGTTTGGATGGTACTCTTGGGGCCCACTGAGTTTAGAGACAAAATTTCATAATAAAAGAATTCTTTTCTTGCTGTCAATTTCTGTCCCTGGATGTTTCTGATTTAGAGATCATGCTGGAGGACTGACAGACTGGGGACAGTCTGTTGCTCCCCCAAAAACATTTTAATCTCTCGTATTTCCAATGATCAGTGTAAGTTTTAGGCCCTGACCAGATAGAGGAGTAAGACATTTTTCCTGATCTTAAGGAGCTCATAGTCTAATAGTTGAGTGAAGAGAGAACTATAACACGATATGATTAGCATGGAGTTTAAACAAATATGAGAATAAAGAAGAGGGCCACTTCCAGAGGGCAATTCTTATAAGAGCTGATGTGAGTCAACATACTTTCCCTAGTCCTCTTTTCTCCAAGAGAAATTCCATCCCTTTTCACAAGGTTGTTACAATGACATGAAATTACATGAGTTACATGAAATGTATTTCACCAAGGCAAACTCTGATAACAATGTGATGGAGACTTTACAGCCTGAGGACTGAAAGAGCAACCCTTGCACTGGGGGCCCCTGCATGGGCATCTTCTAGAAGCCTGCCAGAAATGCAAGTCAAGGAGCTCCACTCTGTTCTACTAAATCAGGATCTCTGGACACAGGACCCTGGAAGCTGTGTTTTAACCTCTGGCTTTGTAAGAAACCCTATTTAGAAATGCATGCTCAGGATGGGAGCTTATTCAACTTATAGGAGTCTTTAAAATATAAATAAAAATCTGAAGTAATTAATGTGATTAAATCAAAAGAGAAAGAAACTAACTTAGGGAGACAGCTAGTATGGGAAATCTTACTTTTTACAGTTTGGGCATGTCTTGTTGAAAATCTATAGTCTAAAAAAAAAAAAAAGAAAAGAAAAGCTATAGTCTACCCTTTCCCACGATCCTATGGCATCTCTCACAATGTGTTCATTTCTATGACTTTCATTAAGTAGTAATCTAGGTTACCCTTTTTTCCCCCAACTTGTCACAAACCAAATTAATCACATCTGCTAAACAGAGTATATTATGAATGCTTTAAGAAGATATCATTAGTTCATGAAAAGTGCCTTTCAGTGGTTTGGTTTTTATGGTACAAATCTTCATTTTGATAAAGCAATTGGGATACATTTTGTTGCTGAGATGTAGGAATTTAATGAAGAGGAAAGGATTACGGTTTTATTTAATATCTACCAGGTTGACAATATGGAAATGAATGTAGATTTATAGCACTATTCTTTCCAAGATGTCTTTTCCACGCCACTAATTTTATTATGTAGGTATCTACTTCTTCATTTGTTTAATTCATTCATCTACTAGGTATTAAGATTCTTTCATGAGTGTAAGTTGAAGTTCTGGAAAGGTAGGCTGAGACTAGATGGGCTGGCATTGTCTTCCATGCTTAAGCACTTAGGGTTTTATCTTATGAACATAGAAATATTATATTTTATTTCAGGCCTTAGAATGAATGCCAATGGTAGTGCAGGGGCAGACTGGATGGGGAGAGAGACTGGAGGCAATTAGATCATCTGGAAGAGCTAATGAACCTGCACTGTCTACAATGAAGTGCCCCTTACAAATAAAGAGGTCAAATAATGTAAAACATGATTGTTATTCTTAACATTCTCTTTATTGATGTGCTCAGTATTAATGATCATTTAGAAAATAGGGGGAGCTATTAGTGCCAGCATTAGGCAAATAGCCTGAAATAAAACAAAAAGACTTTGATATTGGAAAGGAGAGAGGGATGAAGGTTAATGGGTAGAGTTCAAAAATACATTAGCTATTTACACACCTGGGGGATGAGCCTGCCTGATTCACAGTGGTCAGTTTCTGGACTCTTCATGACTAGTACATGTGATGCATGACTGACTAGACCACAGAAAACAGTGTCTATTAAGAAGCAAATGATTAGGTGATGTTTCCAGACCCAGCCAAGAAAATCACAGGGACAGACGTTGAAGAAGTGAAAGATCTCAGCATATGGCTAATGTTAGCCAACTTCCAAACTGTCCTCTTGCTGAACCTTGCTTCTTTACCAACATTTAACATTTAAGTTCCTCATTATTGAGAGTGGGAAGAGTTACCCATGAAATCTGTCATTGATATGCAGGCATAAACCTGACATAGTGCCTACTATGTTCTGAATTCAAAGAAGATAGAGATGAGCTAAATATGCGGTCCAAATCCCTATTTGATCTGCTGCAGAGCAATCAGTTTTCTAAAAAAATTACTGAAGCTAAATATAATATATATTTCTATTTGCATCAAATAAGATAAGATATATCTTAAAAAAGCAAGAACAGTACAGTTTTTCCCCGACCTACCTATTTTAGACAACTTGATTTTATGCTATGCTTAGCAACCAAGGAAGTATTAGAAAGGCGGTTTAGAAATTCTAATAGGAAGAAGTACATTTCCAAATCTTTTAAAAGCATTTCTTGTAGGAAAATGAAATTCAAAGGTATATTAAATGCTAACTGGTATATGAGAATATAAAATAGGCAAGAAATTACCCAACAGTTCCGTTAATACTCCATGCACAGACTTACTGAACGGAAAATAGGCTGATAATTCACCATGAAATGCCATTATTTGAGATTTCCATTTGAAGTTTAGACGGAAATACTTTTTTCCCAAAACTTCAGTGTCATTCTAAAAAAAAACTGATATCATTTTCTTAGGTGTAAGTTATTTTGATTTATGTGGCTCAAAGAAGCTAACACTTCAAAAGAAGACACATGCCTAATACAGTTCTATTTCACACTTATCTACATTGATTGCTAAGTATTCATTCAAACACAAAGACTGTCTCCAAGGAAATTCAGAAAAGACTATTATGCTATTAATGGCTGGAGAAGAGATGGTAATCCACTTTATTCATTGGATATTACTATATCTCTCTGCCTAGCTTATCTTAGAATAACTCTTCTCATTCCCATTGATAATGAAGAAAAATACTTTAAACTCATATTCTCAGACATTTGAGAAACTAAGTAAGAACCAAACAAATTCCAGCCAGAATTTGAGAACATATCTTTAGAGTACTTTGTTCTCAAGATTTTCTTGAACATTCTAAGAACCGCTAAGGAACATCCCTTCATTCTTTTCACAAGCATTTATTAATTATGTTAGTACGTGCCTACAGGTGGTTAAACTAGGTCACTCTTCATTCCTTCTTTTAGAATTTTCTGAATAACAGAGTTCTAAAAATACTGGGAAGTGCATTTACAGGTGTCCAGTTCAACATACATTAATTAAGCATCTACTATGAGCCAACTTCCATACTAAAGAGAGGTAAAATGGATAAGACATGGTCCCTATCCACAAGGATATCCCGACCTAAAGTGGAAGTAGGCACATAAAATGTTATTTCAACACAGTGAAATTGTATGGAAATTCTAGCATATTGGAATACAGTTCCAAAGTGGAAGCCACAGCAGGGTACAACCTCAAGTCCTGGAAACGTGTGGCTCATGTGAATGAATACTCCATGAATACGAGGGATGTTTTCTTTCCCTTGAAACTTTCCAGGGCTCCTACTGGCAAAAGCACTTAGGGAGAGGAAGGAATGAAGAAGTTATGTCCAAGTCTATGGTCTGGTAGGCAAAAATGGATCTATGGAAAACCCTGCTGATATAATAAAATTATTCTTCTATCACTCACTCATTCACTTAGGTGAGTGCTACCAAGCACCAGAAATATAATAGTTGCATGTTGTATTTAAAAAAGTAGCTCATAATCTGGCCTCCAGTTACAAAGCACTCAGGTATACCAATGTGATGAATTCAAGGTTCATTTTATAAGTTGATCACCTGATAGCCATCATCATATCCAGAGTAGCAAATTAGGTTCAGAGACTATCTAATGAAGTAGTCAGCAGAAAATGTGAAATTGGACTTTTTCTGACCATCTCTGTGGGTAACTCCACCCATGCCATGCTCCTTTAAATATAACTCCACTTCTATGAGGAGGGTAAAGGTTTTGTGGTTCTTTCCCGTAAAGATCTAATAAATAGCTTGGTAGATCCAAGGTTCTAGCAAATCTTGAATCGGAATTCAAAGACTTAAAGACTTCAGTCTGTGCACAGATATGGCCCATCCTGGCGGCTTTCCATCGGGGATATAGAGAGAATCACCATTGCTAAGGATCACAGGACCCTGGACTCAGCTCCAAAATCCTTTTCAACATAGTAGACCAGGGAGTAATTACCTTTGAATTTTTTTTTTTTTATAACACAGCCTTTATTTTCGTTTCAAAACAAAATTTCCAAGAAACAAAACAAAATACTTACAATGGCTGGGTACAAATGAAATAAAAATCAGTTTCAAAGAACCAAAAACAGACAACTGCTTAAAGGCAGATCACTTGGTTTACAAAAAAAAAAAAAAAGTTAATGTCAAGAAGGATTAAAATTGAGTTTAACAACATTCTATATAATGCTACATTCCCCAATTAAGAAAGGAGAGTTCACATATACACAATTGAAGTCTTTTTGTCATGATAAAATTTAGTTTCAGTTTCATTCTACAGCCATAACACACACACACACACACACACACACACGCACGCACACACACACAGACTCAACTGGATTTTCAGTGCTAAATAGTGTTGGACAGAAGAGGGATTTTTTAAAATTAAAACCAATGAAGTTACTTCCCAGAATTGCTGACGTCCACTTTTAAAGTTCTACTCAGTGTTTTAAGTGTCAAAGGGGTAATTAGTAAATGGGTAATCTTCCAACGCTGTAGAAGACAATAGCTATTGTAAGATTGGGTCTTTTCAAATTGTGCTGGTGCCACTGAGTTGAAGCCAGACTTTCGAGTCTCCTTTGGCCACAATATCAGCTGCCTTCACCTTGGCCTTTCTGCTTGAACAGGGAGCCAGAGCACTGAAGTATAATCATTCTAATAGGATATTTTTAGATTATTAATTTAGTGCTTTGAAATGTATGACTGATTTGGGCAGAAACAAATCTGAGCTGGAAAACCTTTCCAAATATTTCTCTCCTATGTGTATGTGTATGTATGTGTGTAAGCATTTCTTTCTTTCTATGTTTTCCTATCTATAACTGTGTATATAGTAACATACATATACATAAATGCATAAGCACTGCCTAAAAAACAGTATTTATTAGAATATTTGGTAGCTCAAATAAAACATAGTCGAATGAATTTTTAGTAGGTTCATTATAAATTTTTTTCATTATTAAATTAAAAAAATATATTTTATTTATTCATGAGACACAGAGAGAGAGAGAGGCAGAGACACAGGCAGAGGGAGAAGCAGGCAGAGGGAGAAGCAAGCTCCATGCAGGGAGCCCGACATGGGACTCGATCCTGGGTCTCCAGGATCACGCCCTGGGCTGAAGACGGTGCTAACCCACTGACCCACTCAGGCTGCCCTCACTACTAAATTCTATAGAAAGCAAAGAACCATGGATATGGAAAGGCTCACCAGAGATTTCAAAACATTATCCATTTTATTATTCCCTCATTCATTCAGTAAATACTGAGTGTTTGGGATCCCTGGGTGGCGCAGCGGTTTGGCGCTTGCCTTTGGCCCAGGGCGCGATCCTGGAGACCCGGGATCAAATCCCACGTCGGGCTCCCGGTGCATGGAGCCTGCTTCTCCTTCTGCTTGTGTCTCTGCCTCTCTCTCTCTCTCAATCTCTCTCTCTCTCTCTCTCTCTGTGACTATCATAAATAAATAAAAGTTTGTTTAAAAAAATACTGAGTGTTTAATGTACACAAAAATTATATTAAAGAATTCCTGGGAAACCTGGGTGGCTCAATGGGTTAAGTATCTAACCTCAGCTCAAGTCACGACCTTGGGGTCCTGGGAACAAGCCCCGCAGTGGGCTCCCCACTCAGCAGATAGTCTGCTTCTTTCTCTGCTCCTCCCCCAACTCTCATGCTCTCTCTCTCTCACTCTCTCTCTCTAATAAATAAAATCTTTTTTTTTAAAGAATTCCTAAAAATTTCTAGACAAGAAAAATCAATGGTTGGCTCTAATAATTTGTTCTAACGCTTAACAGTTGGCACTTCTAAGGAGGTTTTCCTCATATATAACTCAAAATTATTATTTTCTTTTTTCTTAAGATTTTATTTATTTATTAGAGAGAGAGACAGAGCAAGAGGGTGAGTGTACCAGTAGGGGGTGGGATACAGAGAGAGGATCAAGCAGGCTCTGTGCTGAGTATAGAGCCCAATGTGGGGTTTGATTTCACAATCCTGAGGTCATGACCTGAGCTGATTCCAAAAGTTGGACACTCAACTGACTGAGCCATCCAGGCGCCCCCAAAATTATGTTCTTAAATACAAATACATTTACTCAGTAGAGAAGAACCAAATAGTATACTATTTATAAAATTCTTAGATGTGCCTATAGAACAGTTATGAAGACAAACAGTGATTTGAAGTAAGCCTATCAGAGCTTGTAAAACTAGATGTGCTTTATCTTAAAAATGAACCATTTGGGAAACAAAATTCATTTTTACATGCTGTCTACTGTTCAAATGCCTTTTGGAGCTAACTACAGAAAGATTTGTTTAAATGGTCCGTCTCAGTTCTTTGGGACTAGATTCATCCATTTTTAGTACTCAGGAAGATAATACAGGGGTGGAAAGAGCACTGGACACAGGAGTATGGGCTGCTTATGCTAGCTCAGGGGTTTGAGTTACTTAATCCTCCTCTCACATTAACTAGATTTGTGAAATCCAGCCAGCCACTTACCTCCCCTGGCTTCCATTTTGAGATCAGTAGCTACCAAACTTTTTTGATTCAAAGATTGTTTTTAAAGGTTTTTCAAAACAAATCCTAAGAAATTTTCCACATAGTAAAAGCTGTACTTTTGCTGTCAGTTGAGTGAGAAAATGCTAATTTTGCCTGGTTTTATTTGTCTCTGTAATGACTCAGCCACCCCCAAAGGCAGGGACCATCAGTTATGATATTTAGGATAAAGTACCCTCCCAAATTTGTGCTTCTATGAATCTATGTCCTCATGAAGGACATTATTTCAAGCATGAATGGGAAGCTATTTTTTGGTCATGACTCATGGCAGAAAAAAAAAGAACTGAGGTCTACACCAGATTAAATACAATAATAGTCAAGGGCTACTTATCACATTAGAACATTAGTCACTACCACTTTTCTGATGCAAACATAAGCACATTACCATGTATCCCATCCTCATATATAGACAAGTACTAATGGCTATGTATTCAAATAATGCTATTTTAAAAGATGCTACCCTTCTAAGGCAATATTTTAATAAGGAATTATCATGGGAAGTGAAATTAAACAATAAGCCAGAGGTGGCTCACCCTATATTTTCCTAATGCATAGAAATTTGTTGCTAATATATAGGACTAAAATTGATTCGAACACTGGCCCTATATTGTGACCCTGCTAGATTTATTAGTTTGGGTAGTCATTTTGTAGAGTCCTCAGGATTTTTTTTTTTTTTTGTAAACAATCATGATATCCACAAGAACAGACAGTATTACTTCTTCCTTGCCATATTTATGCCTTTTTATTTACTTTTATTATCTTAATATGTTATTTAGACCATCCAGTACAGTGTTCAATAGAAGTCATAAGAATAGACACCTTTGCAGTTCCCAATCTTAGGTAGGAAGCACTCAATGATTAATCTTTAAGAATGATATTAGCTATAGGTTTTTCATATCAGATTAAAAGAATTCCCTTTATATTGTCAACTTGCTGAGTTTTTTAAATGAATTGATGTTGACAGTTGTCAAACGCCCTTTTGGCCATTGTTGTTAAAGAACGAACTCCATCACGTTTTAAGCTTTTAGAATTTATTAAGACTTGTGTTATGGCCTAATATATGGTTTATCTTAATTAAATTTCCAAGTGCACTTGAAAACAATGTGTACTGTGCAGTTTTTGGATACTATGTTCTAGATATGCTTATTGTTCCTCAAATCTAGGTCCTTACTGATATTTTGTCTAGTTTTTATATCAAAGACAGGGAAAGGATTGTTAACATTTCCAATTATGAGTATGGATTTGTCTATTTCTCCCTTTATTTCTGTTAATTACATCAATTGTGCATTTTGAAAATTTATTAGGTATATATACACATCCAAAAGTTTTATATCATTCTGATGAGAATTGATTTTTTTTATCACTAGGAAATGTTCTTATTTATTTTTGGTAATATTTGTTGTCTTGAAGTCTATTTTATGTAATAACAATCAAGTAACTTCAGCTTTCTTATGTTCAGTATTTGCATGGTATAGCTTTTTCTGTTCTTTATTTTCAACCTATGTCATTATTTTTAGAAAGCATCTCTCATAAAAATAAAGTATATTTGTTTCTATCCAAATAATGGAAATCCCAGCTGAATCTTTCTGAAAAGGTAGGAATCCTTTTCAGTGTAAATAATTATCCTGTTTATTCATTTTAGAAATCCAGAATCTCTGACATTATTTTCACATAACACAGGGCACCCTTGTGCACATATTTACTCTTCACAGAATATAATGTGCTTATAGTCAGTGAGGCTAAATTGGTAGGATCTGAGAATAGTATCTTGGGCTTCCAAAATATATGACAGCTAGCTTAATTTGAATTTATATTTTTGGTAATTACTTAGGAGACTCAAATTATAACTGTATCTGCATTTTCTCAAGGAACTGGCCTTTCTATTAAAGAGATTAAGAGACTTGGGCCTGGAAATGAAGGAAATACAGTAGTTTATGTTTGAGTGAATCACTGTGCAAAAAAATGCAAAATGTTAACATTGGGAAAGCCTTTTGTCACTCATCCTTATGAAGCATTCCAGGGAAATGAAACCAATGCATGCTGGCAAAAAAGAATGAGGCCATAGTTACTTTACTATATGCACCGCATCACAGGGCTGTAAGAAAGACAAAAGTAGTTTGTAAGACTCTCCACCTCAAAAAAACTTTATATGTGCTGTATATTTTCTTTAGTCCTCTGTAGCTCCAACTTCCACCATTCTCTCCCCAACTCTGTTCCCTGGATGGTTGCTGTTCTGGAACAAGTCAGTGGGGTCCTCTGCCCTCTAACTTTCAGTTGGTTGTGGTCAATGGTGAACATCAGCAGAAGATCAGATGAAGGGAGGAGAGGAAAGTCTGGATATTTACTCCCCTAGCTCTCATCCTGTGGGGGTCATCAGAGACTGGCTACCTCTCTTCAATGAAGGTCAAGGCTCTTAGGAAGGAGCTTTTTTCATGTATCTGTTTCTGTTTTTGGGTTCAAGTAACTGCTCCCCCTTTTTGGAATCTGTAGGCTTAGGGAGGATAACAGATCCCACTTTTACCAGCCTCATGATATTGAACTATCCTTTGTAGTCCCAGGTCCTTTGCACACCATTTCAGTAGTTCCTTTATCAAGCACTCTTCTGGGTAGCCTATCTGAATGTGCCACATCTTTCCTGTTGGAATCTGACCGACGCAGCAATCTGATGAACCATTAACGATTTAAGGTACTATATGATAAGTGCCACATAAATCTTATAGACAGTTACATATTTTGCTGAACAAGCTGAGAGTAAAGAGAAATCTCCAAGGCTTTGGGATCCTCAGGGAAAATGTCCAGAAGAAGGTAGATTTGACGAGCAGTAAAAAATGACTATCATCAAGGAGATACAAATAGCAAGGGAACAGGGACAAAATGTATTCAAGGGATGGTGGTAACACAAACCAAGTCCAGCTCAGATCAGACTGCATGGACATCTGAACAAAGATACAAGAACCTTATGACATTAATATTGAGAAAACATCTTATGTGAAACTGCTCCCATTCTAAGGAATTTCTCTCCCACTCAAGAAAATAAGGGTGAAGACTAGTGAAGATGACATTATTAGGGTAACTGTGGATGTGCGCCAACGTCAGTACTTAATATTAGCCACAGCCTGCTTGCTCCATAACTATGGCAGCATGCTATGGCTGAGAGCCTTGGCTGTGTGTAACTGAACACTAAGTTGAAGTTTTCACTTTAGTATGCTTAAGAATCAGCTTTTAGAGGGTTTTAACTTGTTAAACTGTGCATTCTTTGGTCCTACATAAAAGAAATTTTAATTCAGTAATTCTGTGAAGGGATCTGACCAATCCACATTTTTTTTTTAACAAGGCATGTACCTGATTCTGATAGAAATCTTCTAGGGAGAAACATGCTTGTGGACAATAATTGGCATTAAAAACTTTCAACCCAAAGAAAAAATTAATGACAGTGATCTTTTAGGAAGGTTAATCTGGCCACAGGATACAAGATAGACTGGGTGTGGGGAGAATCAGGACAAGGAAGGTGGAAGAGTATGGATTCTAAAAGTCCAAATAAGTGGACATGAGTACCTGGCATGAAAGGGCTAGGAAGAAAGGAAATGAAGAGAAGAGACAGATATGAACAAAGCGAAGAATGAGCAGGACTCTTATTCCCCTCTCCTATTTTCTATAAAAAACAGAAAGTGGTTGAGGTGATGTATGGGTTTTGAAGCTGGATTAGAAAAGGCAATCACGGGGCACTTGGGTGGCTCAGTGCTTGAGTGTCTGCCTTTGGCTCAGGGTGTGATCCTGGGGTCCTGGGATCAAGTCCCACATCGGGCTCTCTGAGGGGAGCCTGCTTCTCCCTCTGCCTATCTCTCTGCCTCTCTCTGTGTCTCTCATGAATAAGTAAATAAAATCTTAAAAAAGAAAAGAAAAGGCAATTGGGTTTCCTTCTGGATCTCTTGGGTGACATGTCTGTGGAGCTCTGAGCTGCTGGGAAACCCAGTCACCCTGAGACCTCCAGATGGTGACACAAGAAGAGATGCCTGAGGAACTCCAGCTGTTCCTGCCCCAGCTGTTTTTGAGTCTTCCCAAACCAAGCATCGGACAAGTGAGTAAAGAAGTCTACCTCCAACCACTATTTAAATACAATGTCATGAGCGATCTTGAGTCAAAACCAGCCAGCTGAGCAGTTCTTGATTTCCCGATCCATGGAAAGCATATGAAACTAAAAATACTGTTGTTTTAAGCCAATAAGTACATTTTGGATGATTTGTTATATAGCAACAGTATCTAGTTTACAGGGCAAAGTCAAAGATGACTGATTTTATCTTTCTATGAAATTTGGAAATTGTCTTTTCTCTTTATAGAGGGTGGTTATAAAAACCTCAGCAGCCTTCTTATCTTGATGGGTCTCGTAGTCACCGCTCATCAAAATAAAAATAAGTAATCATCTAGTAATATATTCTCCATTTCAAATCTAATTATTAAATAATTAGAAGCAAACTTCTAAGTCATTAGTTCCAGGGGAAAACAACCACATTTCCTTTAATATTTTGCACAAAAATGCTAATGCTTAGAAAAAATTTGTGTAATTAAAATTAAATCGCTCCCCCTTAGGAGCAAATCAAATTTGTCCCCCTTAGGAACAGCAAATCAAATTATGTCTGTCAAATCAATTCACTATGCAAGGAGGATGACAGTCCTCTGAGGATGGGTTTTCTTTTATCTCTAAGTGTTTTGTTTTTTTTAAACCTCTGTTTATCTAGTTGAGAATGTTTCATAGATCCAGTTTCATTCATTCTACCTCAGAACTTAACTATTTTTAGGCTCATTTTAGATGGCAAAGTTGAGGTTAAATTATAGATCCTAGAGGAAATCACCACCAAAAAAGAAAAAAATGCAAATAGTTATATATACCTGCTCCAGCAGGTCTCACTCTCTTTGATCTCACAATGCATGACTTCAAAAGGGCTGTGTGCACTCATGGGCCCTAACCCTCAGAAGCACAAAATTCCCACACTCAAGAAGCCTGAAGCAGGGTACTTGGGTGGTTCAGTGGTTGAGCGTCTGCCTTTGGCTCAGGTCATGATCCTGAGGTCCTGGGATTGAGTCCTGTATCGAGCTCCCTGCATGGAGCCTGCTTCTCCCTCTGCCCAGATCTCTGCCTCTCTCTGTGCCTTTCATGAATACATAAATTCTTAAAAAATTTAAAAAATGTTAAAAGCCTGAAGGAATGCAAATGAGTAAGAGTGGCGTGACTATAGGGATAATCTTGGGTCCATTGCTTTATTTAAAATAAACACTACCGAGCATTGGTGAAAGCTAAGGTGCCTTGGGTTGGGAGAATTTTAAAGTCCCTTTTCCATTACCTCCCCCACCTGACCACTCTACTACAACCTGAGTAAAGATGCTTAGTGCCCACTCTCACTAAGCATCAGTACACCAACCATGATGGTCATGCTTCAAAACCACAAATAACACACCCCAGAAAACAAACCATGGTAGACTGCTGATTTAAACAAGCTTAAATTTGCATTGAGCGATTACTTACTCCCCAGATGACCTCTGAGTGTTACAAATCAAGACATATTTCATCCCCTCAAGGATGATTCTTTTAGTAGGCTGTGGGCACTCAAGCAGGATGGCTCAAGATGATGTACTGAAGTGCAGGAAGAAATACTAGCTCTTCTGTTTAATTTTTTTTTAATTTGACAAGTAGGGAAATAAGCTTCATAAATAGTTAATATTTAGACTGACAGGGTGGCCCTACTATGTCAGGCAGTCATGTCACCTGTAGGATAGGGTGTACATATCTTTGTGATTTTTTTGTGTGTGTGATAAACCAATAATTAAAATCAGACATGGCTGAGACAAGGGAGGACAAGTGGGACTGTACAGTAGGGACTCCGGCACCCGGTAAGGTCCAGGCTGGTGCTGAGACAGTGAGAGACCAGCAGCGGTGGGAGTGGGGGATGGCCGTGAACCAGTCACCACCTACACTGTCTAATGGCAGCAGCGCTACTCGGGTGTATCTGCGTGAACTGGGAGCTGCTAAATCACTACTGTTGGAAAACAAGGCAGAAATTTGCTTTTTTCACATGAAATCTCCTAATTTTAGAATTTAGTACATTAAAAAAAATTGTCTGGGGATGCCTGGGTGGCTTAGCAGTTGAGCGTCTGTGTTCAGCTGAGGGCGTGATCCCGGGGTTCTGGGATCGAGTCCCACATCGGGCTCCCTGCATGGAACTTGCTTCTCCCTCTGCCTGTGTCTCTGCCTCTCTCTCTGCGTCTCTCATGAATAAATAAATAAAATTTAAAAAAAAAATTGTCTGATGCCCACAGTCAGTTTGGGTTTGTGACCTCAAGGTTACAGAGAGCTCGTGATCTGGAATATCTGTATTCCTCCTTGGGAATCCTAGCTCTGTCTGCCTGCTGGTGGCCTTAGGCAAGTTACTTAACTTGTCAGAGCTTCAGTTTCCTAATGTGTAAAGTGGAAATAACAGCAGCTAAGGTTGGGGAATAAAGGGATAACACTATAAAAATAAATTATAAAGTATGTATATTCAAGTACACATTTCTAGGAACAATATACTTTGCTTGCACCGAAAGCAAAATAAAAAATATAGGAACAATGGAAAAATCAGGCTGACTGAACACCAAATGGTATCAATAAATACAATAGAAAGCAAATGTCTCGATCTTTGGGACATTTGGGTCACAGAAGCATATATACGTGCTCCTGTGCATATATTCTTGGAAGAAAACCAACTAGCACTTTCATCGAAGAAATTCTGCACAGCTGCATGGGTCCCCAACAAATCACTCCCCACGTGGGGAGTGAAAATCACATGGATGTGGATGCAGAAGCCTAGCTAGGAAAGGAAAGGAAGACCGTCTGTGGGACCACTCCCACGGAAGGAGAAAGGGAAGTGGGTCAAACCAGAAGAGGGTACACAGAATGGGGGTGGGGGAAATGTTGATTTTGCTGAAACACATGAAGTCAAGATGTGTGCTGAGAACACCACTGCTAATCGGTGCACTTCCCAGTGCTTCTGCCCCACAGTGTGAACGTCCCAGGACTCTAGCTGACAGCTAGCTTACCAAAGTGGTTCTAGCCATTTTTAGCAGAAGAAAAATTTCTTTCAACAGAGTTTTACCTGGAACCTCAGAACAGGAAATAAAAGCAGAGCTGTTCTGGGCTGCCTTAACCCCTCAAGGTGGCCTCTGAGGGCTCTATCAATCAATTTGAGGGTCCTTTTACCTTCAGAGCTTCTGGCAAACAGGAAAAGAGAGCTAGTGAGGGCCCTTCCGCTCCACACATCTATGGAGTATTTATCCTCAACCTTTTGTTAAGTGGTCACTATGAGCCACGCATGGTGCTGAGAACTATAGGTACATAACCATATTTAATCTTCACAGTGATTCCGCGTGGTCTTATTATCCTCATTCTTCAAAGGAAAACACTGAGGCCTCAAGAGGGTTGGTAAATCAGCCAAAAGCACATAATAAGTGAGAGTCAAAACCCACTGTGGTGTGTTGACATTATAACCAACTCCACTGATTTAGATGAGGATCTGAGAGAGTGAATTCAAGATCCCTTTTGAAGCAGTCACTTTTAAGTCTTTCCCTTTTCTGGGTATTCATGATGCTAATATTTGTTTTCCACTTCAAATCAACAAATTCTTACTAGCACCCAATATAGTAAAGAATGCTGTGAAGGTGGCAGGGCAGGTGTGGGGGTCATGAGAGTCGGGGTGGTGGGAAAGTAACAAGAATGGAAGTACGGTTACAGCATGAGCCAGACAGCTCTGCCCTAAGGACAGAACAGAAGCCTCTAGAGGGGGAAACAGGTGGACACACTTACTAACACAAGTAAAAATTCCACAAAGATCACTTGAGAATTAGTTAGAAAAAAGTAGCTTATTTGTAATAGCAGCAACCCAGGATCAAAACCAACAAAAGTGTACAAGACTTTTTCATGGAAAACTATAAAACTTGACTTACTGAAGAAAATAAACCAGGACCTGAGTAAATGAAATGATAGGGCAATGTTCATGGATGGTAAGATGTAAGTTCTCTGAAGATTAATCTATATATAATATGATCTATATTGAAATTTAAATAAAATCTCAACAGTTTTTTTTATGTGTCTGACAAACTGATTCTAAAATTCATAAAGAAGAGTAAATATGTAGGCATAGCCAATTTAGAAAAGAAGAAGGAGAAGAGATTGTTTTTCAGGCATCAGGATAGAACTTAGAGTTCTTTGACTGGAACCATGATATTGATGCAGAAAAATATAAACAGACAAAGCAGACTCATGTCTATTTAGGAATAAGGCATTTCAATGAGGAACATATGTACTAGGCAACAAATAATCTTTGGACCACTGGATACATTTTTCATTTCCACTTAAAACATACCATAAAATTTCTATCACTATCTTACAGTATGCACAACAATTAATGCAGACAGAAAAAATAACTGAACCCTCAAAATAAAATTAAAAATACATGGAAAAATATAGAATATTTTCATGAGACTGCAGGGAATATTTTCTTTAGATCTAAGTAAAAGTAAGTAAAAGATCTAAAAGTAAAAAAAAAAAACTGATAATTTACCATGTTAAAATTTAAAACTTCTGTAAGACAAAAGATAGGACATGATTCTGTATATTTCTGTCTTAATTTAGAAAAATATAAATGGAAATAAATATAATCAAAATACATAACAAAAAATTAATACCTAGAATGTCCAAATCAATAATAAAACTCAATCCACTAGAAAAAAAGGTGCCAAGGTTATATTTGGCAATTCTCAAAAAAGAAGATACAAATAGCCAATAAACACATTTAAGAAACATTTCAGTTTACTAGGGATTTAGAGAATATAAAATAAAATTGCAATGCCAAAACATTTCTAATTCATCAGATAACTTAAAATAAAAAGATTTGAAATCGATTTAGTAGTATTAGTAGAAGTATTGGTGAGGTGTGGAGAAATGGGAAAAAAGTAATCATGAGGGATCCCTGGGTGGCGCAGCAGCTTCGCGCCTGCCTTTGGCCCAGGGCGCGATCCTGGAGACCCGGGATCAAATCCCACATCGGGCTCCCGGTGCATGGAGCCTGCTTCTCCCTCTGCCTATGTCTCTGCCTCTCTCTCTCTGTGACTATCATAAATAAATAAAAAAATTTTTAAAAAAAGTAATCATGAATTTATGGGACCACTTTTTAATATTATATTTTTAAAAATCTAAAATATAGACTTAAAACCACACACACACAACACACACACACACACACACACACACACACACACTCCTTGCATGTTAGAAAATTCATTTCTAGAAATATTCCTGAGAGATCTTCTTGACATATGCAACTGGAGATGTGTTCAAGGATGTTAGTCATAGTATTGTTAGTTAAAACAGAAATTTTAAAACAACTTGATCTCCTGCTAATATGTTATATTTATAGAATGTAACATTATGAAGCAGTTATAAGAATGAGTTAAGTTTATTTGTATGAACACAGATAGAGCTCAAAAACAGAATGCACAGTGAAAAAAAGACAACTTAAGGGATGATATAAATAGCACTGAGGAAATAGCAGGAGCAGGTCACTGTGAGAAATAGGAAGTAGTCCAGCATGTAGAATGCAGAGGTAGATACACAAAATTGGAAAATTAGCTGGAGCCTGATAGTTGAATATACTGTTAATTACTGTCAGATTTTTTATTTAAATAGATTTTGTGTAGACTTTCCTTCTCCATTTTCAAAAATAGCACCTTTGAGTTCTTACTGGTTTCAACTTTACTGTTTGCGATAAATCCTCAGTACAGAAATCTAGTACAGAGGTCATCCCATGACCTATGAAATTCTACAACCTTTAAAAAACACTTTGCTTAGGTTTTCACCTTTGACTCTGGGCTATCTAGCAAAATCTTGGCTATGTAGTACATCTGCTTGGAGGTGAAAAGATCTTAGACTTCCCAGTTTTACCCATCTTGATTCCTGCGCCCTCACTAATCTGTTATTTTTCAACAATCAGGTGGAAGGTGAGAAGAAATTTTTTGGATGGTAAGGAACTACTGCCTAAGGAGGAGACCCCGGCAATGGCAGGCGGAGGGCTGGGAGAGCTCAGCTGTTAGGCTGAGAAGTAAGGGTGGGAACGAAAGCATGCTGCTCCTGGTGGAAAGTGCTGGTTGTCTCTCAAAATCTGTTTTCCCAACTTCAATAGTAACAGTTCTGTAGCCAGGTCCATGCCTGAACACGTGACTCCATTGTCCAATGGCCCTTGAAGTTAGGATGTAGCTAGGGGACTTCAGTTCTCATCAAGGGACTGTGAAGACTAATGTGTGCACCTTGGGGTCTGCGACTAAAGGTGAGCATGTGCCTTCTGCACTTTTGTCCCTTTCCAACCAGCTGGAAGCTGGCCACAGGGCACGGCATGGCTGACCTCGCTTTCACTGTGCAAATGTCAAACATGTCCCAGGGCTTGGTTCTCCAACTGTGCTCTTGAGACCCCTGGAGATTGCGGAGACCCTTTCAGGGGGGCTGCAGCTCAAAACTATTTTTATACTAACAGATTGCATGCCTTATTCACTCATCCTCTCACAAGCGCACGATGGAGTTTTCTAGTGGCTACATGAAGTGTGATCTCACAGCAGCTGGAATGCAAGAGCAGACATAAGAATCCAGCTGTTCTTTTACTAAGTTAGAAATTAAAGGGCTTTGCAAAATGTAATGTTTCTCTTACCACTATTTCTGTTGTTGTTGTTCTGGAAAATATGGTTACTTTTCACAAAACTGTGTTATGTTAACCTGCATGGATTGATTGTTATTTTATTTTATTATTTTATTTTATTTTTATATTTTATTTTTGATTGTTATTTTAAAATGATTTAATAAGTATTTTTATATTTCTGTTTCAATTTCTCATACAATGAGTATCAATAGATATAGCCCATGTAATAAAAGGTTTTTGAGGTCTTTAATAATGTTTAAAAGTGTAAAAGGGTCTTGGGATCAAAAAAACTTGAGAACCATTGCCCTAGGAGCTAGAGGAACAATGACCTGTATCTCTGAAGGATGGTGAGGGATGAAGGTTCTCTGCTCTCATTCACCGTGCAGCTGTTACATACGAGAGAAATAACCTGTGTTATGTCACAGCATCCTGGATTTACTCTAAATAATACAGACAATAGTCATATAAGTGGGGCACTACTATATCAAACAGTAAAGTGTGTGGCATTGGTTTGCTTGGGCAGTAAGAGCAAGAAATTTTAGGCTGAAAAATTAATGACACTTGATATACCATTGCAAAATATTTGGTACAGCTATTACCTGTGATAACTTGGAATGTAGACCGTGTTCCCATGGGGCCCACAGGTAGAGAAGACATGACCGGAAAGGGCTAGAGTGATCACATATGTTGTTCTCTATTGCCTTTAGTAACATACAAAAAGGAATAGATAAACCTTTGGAAGAATTGGCCAAATTTCAAACAGATAAAAGGAAAAGAAGTGTCCAGTAACTTAAGACTTATCCAGCAGAAAAATCAATTGCCTCTATATCTCCAAAGAGCAGAAGGCAAGGCTATTGTTGCTCCAAGGACTCCTGTTAACACCCTCCCCAGCTTTAAAAAAAAAAAAAAAAAGGGACTTGGCCCTGAGGCAAAACCCAGATTAAGGATGTTACCTACTGTCTTCTATGGCTTCAAGGTAACTACCATCAAAATGAGAAAACAAAGAAACAAAGCGGCTTAATAACTATATTTAGAAAAGAACTTTGGGTGTAGTTACCGGCACATGGAACTAACTGGAAGCAAAGAGAGCAGATGCTTACCAAATTTTTGTGGAAGTAGTACCAAAGTAACCATAAACCCAGCCAGAAAAAGCTTGTTTTTGTTTTTGTTTTCAAATTAAGAATAGCTCCCAAAGAAGGCATAGTCTCCAACACAACACTTCGATGTGGTCATGCAGGATAATGGACAAGAAGAACTTTTCAGAAGGCCAAGGGCTTCAGAAGACAATAAAGAACCAGGAGTTGAACGGACTGACCCAGGAAATCACTCTACTGCTGGGAAAAGGATTTGTTATTTGCTATGGTTCAGTGACCACCACATACATTGCCCAAATTCCCATTTTTGAATAAGAGCCTTTATTTCCCTTGTCTGGGTCTTGTTCCTCCACTACGTATTGGTGGCAGGGAGGGAAGACAACCTGATGTTCAGTTTGTAGGTGGCTGAAGAGTCTTATCTGGATTTAATTATACATCAAGTAGAGACTCTTGACTTTTGATCTAGATGACTGGACTCCAGTTGTTTTCCTTGGGGAGTGAATGAGTACATTCTCTGTGAGGGAAGAAGGGAGCATGCCGACATTTGGATGGCCAGGGAGGCAAACTAGGGTAGAAACTGCGAGTTAGTTCTCTGATGCTTCCATAGTAACAGGACTGTAGGCAGGCACGTGGCCACCTCGCTGGATTATACTTCCCAGCCTGCCTCACAATTATGACATGACTAAAATCCTTAACAATGCCATGTGAGCAGAAATGACAGCTGCCACTATCCAGATCTGGGACGTCAGACCTTCAGATGTTCATGTTCTGTTTCCCTTACGTGCCACCTGGAAACATACGTGTTGGCAGCTCTGCTTCAACCATACAGATGATGAGAGTGTCCCAGGAAATGGCAAAACAACAATCTGGAAAAAATCAGGGCCCCTAAATGACCTCAGGGAGAAAAGCTGTCTCATCAGTCAGGACCCGTCACATTGATCCTATCACATTGATCCTATTCCCTAATAGAAAAAAAAAATACTTCATTGTCCTATAAGACACTTGACTGTTAGGTCTTTTTGTTACAATGACAAGACCATCACTAGTACATGGCCAATAGCAGAAATCCATCTCTTCTTACACCCTGGACCTGAGTGGAAGTCCTGGGGAAAATTTCTGCATGCATGTATATATGTGTCCACAGGACACACAAAAAGACTGGTTAAAGAAAAAACCTTGAGGAGTTGTGGTACAGTGAAAAAATATATTTAGTCATTGTCTCTGACTCCTGGCGCACAGCTCCTAAAACCTTCAGAATTTCCTGAGTCACAGGAGTGTCTTTTGTTGTTCATAATGAACACCTTCTGACCATACCTGAGTCTAAGCTAATGAAATCACTCATGCAGGGCCCCAAATAGTGTCAGGATGGGAGTTTGTATTTGCTCTTTCAGAGAGAGATTAGAAGGTGGGAAATTTTGGCCCCACCCCCTGGTCTGCAGGAAGCCGGTTACAGATTGAGTTAGAAATCTCAGCAGTGAAGTTTGGGGAGCTTTTGGGTTGTTGAACATGCCGAAGTGCTGGGAGGGTGGTGCACCCAGAGAGAACATGGAACTTCTGTATCCCCAACCCCACACCATGCCCCATGCATCTCCTCTATTTGGCAGTCCCTGAGTAGCACCTTTGTAATAATCCCCTAAATGTAAATAAAGCATTTTCCTGAGTTCTGTGGGTCATTCTAGCAAATTATCAAAACTGATAACGGTGTCTTGGGAACCCCAGAATTTATGGGTGATTGGACAGAAGCATAAGGGGCCCCTGGAACTTGTGACTGACCGCTCAAGTGGGGACGGTCTTGTGGGACTGAGCCCTTAACCTGTAGGGTCCATACTAACTTTGCTATTCAGTGTCAGAGTTGAATTCAATGATCAGATTTCTTGTTTGCATTGAGGATCAGAGAACTGGAATGGAAAACCCTCATGCATCTGGTGTCAGAAATGGTACCAGAAAAATAGATACATGAGAGCATAAGCCTACCTAGGGTCTGGAGTTATCAGGGCTGACCTTACCACTTTGCTTTAAATAGACACTTCAGCTGTGCCTCTGCACCCTCTGACCTCCGGTGGCTCGGCAATGGTGACATCAACCTCAGCACAACTGTTCTGCTCGAAGTGGCCAAGAATCTCTAAGCTGTTACAATACCAACCTAAGATGTTAAACCAGGACTTTTCTAGCCTCAGACAAATGGCTAAAAACAGAAAATGCAAATAACTGCATAATCTACACAGAGATACCAGAGCATCATATACAGAACTTGCTAACAGGTGTCCCCAGCTGGTATTATGACCCTTGGCCCATCACCCATGTCCAGGTTATATAAGAGAAGGTGGAGATGGGTCAGGAATCCAGAGAGTTGCCAGAGAGTTATACGTTTCCCGCCCCACCGTAAGCCACCTGAGAAGAATTTCAGGAGTCTGAGACATCACTTCGGGTTTCTGCGGCTGAACCAGGTCCAAGCAGACTATATGTGAAACTGAATGAGAAACTGAAGTTTTTATATTATATTGGACTTTTTTTAATTAAAAAAAATTTCCCCCAGCTTTATTGAGATACAATTGTGGACTAAGCTTTTAATACTGGGAAGTGAGACTATCTGTTAATATTTTAAAGATTTATTTATTTCTTATTTTGGAGGGGGGGGAAGTGGGAGAGGGAGAGAGAAAGAATCTCAAGCAGACTCCCCGCTGAGCGCCGAGCCTGACACGGGGCTCCATCCCACGACCCTGAGATCATGACCTGAGCTCAGGTCAAGAGCCAGATGCCTAAGTGACCGAGACACTGGACGCCCCTAGCTGTTGATATTTTAAAGTGACCAGGAAATCCATGAGATCTGCCTGAGTTATTATTCAGGGGAGAAGAGGGAGACTCACAGCACTTTGGAAAGGCAACAGAGAAAAAAATCAAGAAGCTCATGCAGCGTGCGCCCACCAAATGCATGTCACTCAGTACACAGTGTGGACTGGGTTTGAGTGGGAATGCCTGCGCTGGCTATCAGGCTTCCGCCAATAGCCAAGAATCACGTGGCTCGGCTGCCATAGCACCCATTTTCAATAGCGACACAGATGACACAATAGCAACAACAAAAAATTGATTTTTCTAGTTTTTCTCTCATCAAGGCCGGAGCAATTAGAACCAAGCCCTCGAGCTGAGAAAGCACCGGAGGTTCTGGATTACTGTGGGAGAGGAAGACCTGAGGGGAGGAGACAGACACCCCAGCACAACAGGTGCACCCAGAGACTCAATCTGAACAAAGAGAGGCTTTCAGAAGCTGTCTTCTGGCCTTGAACCGCCTAACTCCAGACTTCCTTTACACGACACATAAATTTACCTCTTATTTGACTTTGTTCTCTCTGATATAATATCTGTAATATGCTAAAAGCTTATTTAAATTAGAAAAAGATAAACAGGTCCATAGAAATAGAAGCAAAGGAAAGCAGGTAATTCACATAAGAAATACAAATAGCAAAGTATCTGAAAGCATATCTAACTTAGTTTCTTGTTAAATGCACATTTAAGAGATGAAATACTGTTTTTTACTGCTCAGGTTGGCAAAAATCTTAAATATGAATTATATCCATTTGGAAAGAATCTGGATAAATACACTCTCATTTAGTATTGATGGGACTATAACTTGGACGAGTCTTTCTGGGGGACCATTTGGAAATAGCTATGAAAATTAAAAAGGCACTTGCATATAAGCATGCACATGTGTGCATGCGTGGCTGTGTGTGTGTTCAATGTATAGAAAATGGCCCAGAAGAAGGATGTATAACAAGCTTAACAGTGTTTCTGTTTCTCAGAAGAAGAGGGCAGTGGAATGGAATAAGGGTATTTGCAGACTTTCATTTTTTACATTGGACTTAAAATTTTTATGACCACATTGCTGTTTTTGTAATTAAAATTTTTACAGGAAAAACCACTCACCCTGATTTTCAAAGATTAAATAGATATACAAAATATTTTAATTGATTCATTTTCCCTTAAAAATAAATGTATTAGGTGCTGAGCATGCAGAGTCTACTGAAATTTGAGTGAAGTTTGGCAACCTGAACTCTACTTTGTTATAGGGTTTAGTATTTTATACCCCAATTAAGGGGGCTTCCTAATTTGGTTACAATATAAGTGCAGGGTGATGTTTTATATGGCTGGGCAGTATAGAACAGGCTTGTTTTAAGTAATTAAAGATGAAAAACATAATCTTAAAGTGTTTTGAAATAAAATTTAGAGAGGTTTGCCTTTTTAAATAAAAATAACAAATTCTCTTATTAGTCCTTTTTTTTTCTATTTTGACAGAGACATTCTCCAATTTTTAGGCACACAGGCCAAGGAAATGACCTTTTGACAACCCATACTGATGTACTTTCCTGCTTTCAGACCAGAATTTTTTCAGAATAACAGTAAGTCTTGCAAGAAACCTTTTTTTTTTTTTTTTAATCTCAAAGTTTTAAGCAAAAATAGGTCATTTAAAATATAGAGACATTCTTACTTGGTCCTCAAAAGATAGAGCCTGGGCAACATCTCTTGGGAAGCCATCAATAACAATGCCCTCTTCATCAGGTATTTGCATCAATTTCTGTTTTATCTCTGTAATTGTTGTTTCCTTTTGTAAAGAAAAAAAGAAAGTCGAGAAACCACAGTTAAACTGACACTCACAACTGGCATAAGAATCTTTACAGACTAGAAGCAAATAACACAGCAGTACCTGTGGGGCCAATTCTCCAGTTGTAATTATTTTGGCAATAAGACTCCATTTCCTATTGCTGCTGGTACTGTGGATCTTCTTCCTTAATAATTCTCCCACCGAAATGTATTGGAATCCATAACGTTCTGCAATTTTCAAACTTTGAGTACCCTTTCCACTTCCTGGACCACCTGTCATTTAAAACAGGCAAAATTGTGACCTTCCGATAACAATAAGAAACCCCTTTTTACACAGCTACTACCTCTATCTTGAGATGCAGTCTAGATTGCCACTGTCAGGGAAGCCAACTTTACACCTGTGCCATTCTCGGCTCTACCTCTGAATGCAGAGCAAGTACAGACTTAGCCAAGGAAAGGATAGAATTATGATCAATTTTATTAGATGAAAGAGACATTTTTTCCTTTACCTATTTTAGTAAATAACTAATTTAGAAAATTGGAAAAAAAAAGAAAATTGGACAAAGCAGTTGAAAGAAACTGTCTTGTTCTTCTGTGTAAAACCTAATTGCTTTTTCCCCGTGATCAAAGAAAAATCTATGGGACACAAGAGACAATGATCAAAATAATAGAAATGTGTTCCATGCCAACAAAGAGCTACCGTGCAATTTGGTGAAATGCAACAATTATTCTTAAACTCAGAGGGACATCAATATTGACACAGGTTATTTAAATCTTTTTTTTTTTTTTTAACTCCGTTCACGGGTCTCCTTGCCTCATCTCCTTTCAATTTCAAAGAAGTTTTATGCCACGAATACAGAGTGAATGGAATAGGTGCTTAAAGCAGAACAAATTCATAGAGCTCAAGATAATTTCAATTTTGTGATACATTCGTATGAAGTAATCAACATTTTGCAACCTTACTCAATACTAATCGCTGGTAATTACCATTTATTTTTTAGAAGCTTATGTCCTAAAATAATTATAAAATCTATGCCTCAGATTTTATTTCCAATCATATTAGATTTAATTTATATTTCTAAACAACCTAGACTAATTTGAATCTAAAGTCTGAACAAATTTCTAAATAAAGCAATAGCAATCAGCCCCATCTGATTTTGATTTGTTACTCCTTATTTTTTCTTTTTAAAGACTCTATTCATATGAGAGAGACCATGAGCAGGAGCAGGGGGAAGGGGAGGGTCAGAGGGAGAGAGGGACCAGCCGACTCCCCGCAGGGCAGGGAACCAAATGATTCAGGGACCCAGGACCCCAAGGCTCATGACTCAAGCTGAAGTCAGATGCTTAACCAACTGAGAGACCCAGGAGCTCTGATTTGTGACTTCTTAGTAATTACCAAGATGAAATTTATGCTTAAGCATAAATTATTGACTGTAGACAAAATATTTTTAAGGGTTGATGCCTAATAAGTAATGAAATGTTTTGGTAATATTCACTGAAAATATTTATGATTTATTAAGCAATATTGAAAATAAAAATTCAATAGAAAAGTGAGTTGATGTTCTCCCTACTATTTCAATATATCAAATTTGGGAGGGAGTACAATTCATTTTATATATAATTATAAATTATTTTTTGCAAATAATATAAGAAAAAAAAAACAGGTGTTTTGCTTATTTTTTCTAAAAAGAGTTCTGAATGGGTAGACTTAGTTGGCCATGCCTTATTTCCTTTTTAAAAATGTTCAAGCGCAGGGGTGCTGGGGTGGCTGAGTCAGTTAAGTGTCTGTTGATTTTGACTCAGGTCATGATCTCAGGGTCCTGCGATCAAGTCCCATGTCAGGCGCGCTGCTCAGCAAGGAGTCTGCTTCTCCCTCTCCCTCTGCTCACTCTGTGTGTGTGTGTGTGTTTGTGTGTGCTTGTGTGTCTTAAATAGATAAGCAAATCTTTAAAAAAATAAATAAAATATAAAAATTTCAAAGTTCAGAATTCTAAGATCAACTAATGAGAATCACTTCTTAACCCCAATACCAAATAATAAACCTGATAACATGTGGCTTTCACCTTTTTTACTGCTTTATTAAACTTAGGATAGGAATTTGTTTACATTTTTAATCATTTTCTTTCTAAGAAATTCTAAATCCTATCCTATTAGACTTAACATTATCAACTACTACTTGATTAAATTCATTACTTTGCAAATCAAAAGTAAGTTTTGGCTCTAAAAGGCTACTTCTGGCTTATTAACCTATAATGCAGTTCATGGGTTGGCTTGAAGTAAAAAATTACATGAATAACCCCATCAAATTTAAGAAGATTTGATCCTTGAAGAATGAAAGTTATCTTTCATAAACTATATTGCCACACTTTATCTCACAAACTATCAAACTTCATTTATAAGAGATTATAAATCCCACTGAATTAAAAAATCAAGCATGCTAAGAAAGTTATAGCACACAAATTTTTTTTTTGTCAACTAATAGAAGCAAATAGCAGACAACACAAACATATGATTAGCACAATTAAGGAGGAATAGTATTAATTTATTAAATGGGTTTGATGAACAAATTGGTTTCACATTTTCTCTCTGAAACCAAAGTGAGCTTAATTTGGTTCCATTTATTTATCTCTAATACTTAAAAATATTAGGATCCATCTAACTCTTAGATTTTATAATTACATTAATATAAGAGAGATTCATGTCTGTGACAAGATGTCTAGCTTTAAAAAAATTCTGCATCACCACAAAGGAAATTTTATTTGAATGTAATACCATGTGGGTATCTGTACCTCTTCCATTTTTTTTTACCTGATACCAATAAACATTTGTAAGGTTCGGATACAATTATAATTCCTCAAAAGTCATTAAATTGCCCCAATTCTCTCAGATAATCTAAGGTTCGGTTTTTCCTTTCTTCTCATATCTCAATGCTCTAAAATCTAAAAGTTATTTACACTCATTGGTTCTGCATCATTCTTGGAATACATACAATTTCATAGTGTGTAAGTCTAAAACCAGAATCACACTCTTGGGAAGCCAATTGATTTTACTGAGTAAGAAAGAACTGTGGAGTTCTTTTTTGAAGCATTTGTATTTTCTCCAAAGACCTTAGTTTATTGAAATATTTTAGACATTTTCATATAAAATTCACAATGCACAAAAAATTCATATATGTGTTTTACAGAAGAGCATTTTGGTATTCCGCCTTTTTCATGGACAATCACAACTCCATTTGTTCATCCTATTAATAATCACCAACATTTGAGGACAGCAACAAGAAAATAAAACTGAAAGAATATTTCATCCTAAAATGGTGAAATAATTTCTTCACCTGTAGCTCTATGTTTTAATAAAGCATTTCTTCATCTTCTAAGTAATAATCTCTAACTTTAAAAAAATTTTAAGATTTTATTTATTCACAAGAGACGCAGAGGGAGAGGCAGACATAGGCAGAGGGAGAGGCAGGCTCCCTGTGGGCACCCTGATGCAGGATTCGATCCCAGGACCCTGGGATCATGACCTGAGCCGAAGGCAGATGCTCAACCACTGAGCCACCCAGGTGCCCCGAATCTCAAACTTTTAAGTGTGCACACACACACACACACACACATACTTTTCAAGAACAGAGATTTATGGCATAATGGTGGCTACCATATGCCATAAGAATAATGACTTTTAGAAAGCCAGTTGTTATATTTTCTACCTATGATACTACCTTAATTCAGTGCCAAATATCTTTGCAATTTCATTTTCATTACACTGAGAGATGGACCAATGTCACTTCTAGTCTGGTGAACTTAAATTCTTGTTACAGCTTGGTGTGTTGATTTGCCTGCCTTTCTGCCAGTTGCCGTCATCAGTGCATCTCCCAGAAACGGTACTTCTTTGCATGGGGGCTGCATGCAATCTGCCCTCTGTTAACATTACTGACGAGAAGAGCTCTGAACACGTCACACTCGATTTTCACTTTTGGTTATCTCTGTGAAAGCTGAGTCAAACTGGAACGTGAGACAATGACAACATACTGCATGTTCACAGGTCTCCTCATTGATTTTTACAGATTTTGAGGAAGTTGGAAGTTGTGAGAATGGTCAACAATGCGTTTTGCAAAAAGACTTCCAACATTTTCCATATCCATTCCTCGTGAATTGAAATCAGACTGGTATTTTCATACTCATTCATAGTAAGCAATGTTAAAAATCAACTGTTATTCTTATTTTGACTAATACTCGGATGTTATGTGATGTATAAAACACTATTCTATGGGATTTGCTTGTCTTAAACATCAAAACTTAGATTTTATTTTAAGTGCCAGTTTGCCATATGGAAGACTCATTTATATGAGTCTTTACCAACATGTTATCATAATTATTATTCTTACCCTCTAAAGTTAATAGTGAATAAAAATTCATTTTGTTGAATTAGAAAGGAAAAAGACACATCATGTTTAGAAAGCTTCAAATGGGAGGCAGCTGGGTGGTTCAGTGGTTAAGTATCTGCCTTTGGCTCAGGTCATGATCCCAGAATCCTGGGAGAGAGCCCCACACACATCAGGCTCCCTCTCCCTCTGCCTGCTGCTCCCCCTGCTTGGTCTCCCACGCTCTCTCTCTGTGTCAAATAAATAATAAAATCTTAAAAAAGAAAGAAAGAAAGAAAGAAACCTTCTAATGGATTCAGTTTCTTTATTTTTATTTTTATTTTTATTTATTTATGATAGTCACAGAGAGAGAGAGAGAGAGGCAGAGACACAGGCAGAGGGAGAAGCAGGCTCCATGCACCGGGAGCCTGATGTGGGATTCGATCCCGGGTCTCCAGGATCGCGCCCTGGGCCAAAGGCAGGCGCCAAACCGCTGCGCCACCCAGGGATCCCTGGATTCAGTTTCTATGTTAAAAATTAAACAGATAAAACCAGAGGACAATAAATCTTGAAGAAATTAATACTTTCAATTCATGATAGAGAATTTCTAGGACATTATAATGAGATTCTATAAAAGTGCAATAGGCATTATATAATTATAACAATTCTGTTTTATTGAAAATTATGCTAAAATATTTATATCTACTGTCTCTTGAGCTTTTGTTTCTATTGTTTGTCTTTACCCAACTTAGTATTTGCAAATACACATAATTAACATAATTTCTTGAAATGTAAATATACAAGCAATAAGAATTTTGCTTTCTGTCCTCATACCTATGACAAGAATGATTTTTGGTCGAGGTCTAGTAGGATCAAAAACCTCATACTCCTCAATTAACTCTGCAGTCTCAGAGAGGTCCGTATCACTTTCTATGGAGAATTGATGGATTGGAGGGAGCCGATCATACCGCCGATATGGAAAGTTGGAATTTTCAGGCATTACTGCAAAAGAGTAAGATAACTTTGAAACGGGAAAAAAAAGCATAATAAAACATTTTTTGTACTTAGCCAGTCAGTGGAGATAATTTTTCAAACTAAATGAGTTCGATTTTTTTCAAGTGGAAGGAGACCCCATCCTATAAGTGATCTGCAAACTTTTCCTTAATCGGCCATTCAGTATTTTGAACTTTGCACAGTCTCAAACCCAACTTGGTCATGTAGCAGGAAAGTGGTCATAGACAACATACAAACAACGGATGAGTTTGTGTTCCTACAAAACTTTATAAAAACAGATAAGGAGCCAGACTCAGTACGTGGGTTATAATTTGCCAAACCCTGTTCCGAAGGAACCCGCTTAAGTACTGCTTAATCTTGTTTGGTAGTTTTTATATACTCTGATCTCTGCAAACAGTGTCGCTGGAGTTGTGTAGTATACAACCTCACAATTCTCCCAACCTTACACAGCTGCTAATTCCCATGTTGTTCGAGGCTCAGCCTTGGTTCTTGTAGTTCATGGCTACTTCTGTCCTCAACCCATGTGTCAGTAACCCAGGAGACAAAGAGAAGCCCTAACTACCCAACAGGCACTGCATAGAAGAAACAGGAGGCCACTTGGCTTTCTATGAGTGACTTGGCTATGGGGACTACTGGATTTTAGCATGTCATTGTGCTCATATCTCTTTCTGGGATATTGATAGGTAGAACTTCTCATGCTCTGTTGACACAATAGATGAGGTCATTGACTACTGACCCACTGGACTCGCTTCAGTTCCAAGAAAGGAGTAGAGTCATCTGCAATAATAGTGGATATTCTTTAGAAAACTATGGGAAGGGTTTATGATAGGAAAGGCACTGACAACAGTATCCTGGTCTGCCTGGAAATCAAATGGCTTCCCCTAACACAGGGCAAAACTCAAGGCATTATCCTCAATTATTTTCTTCCCTTATTCTTCACATTTATTGCCATAGATTTTATATCCAAAATATATCCCAAATACCCAAACTTTTCTCCAACTCCTCTATCACGAATCTTGCCCAAGCCACCAGCATTTATCTGGACAACTGTAACAGACTCTTTACTGATCTGCCTGCTTCCAATCTTGTCCCCACAATCCACTGCCCGAAATGCTCTGCTCGCCTTTCACACTTCAGCTCACATGAAACCTCCTATAAGGGGACTTCACTGACTTTTTAATCTCGAGTAGTCACCTAATTTCAAGGATATCACTCTAAGTCGCTCTACGAAGCATCTACTACTTCACAATTTGAAAGCTCTCCATTCACTGTCTTCTCCCATTAGAATGTTTAGTTCCATGAAGCAGGGACCTTACTTATCTGGAACTGTAACCTTGGGATTTAGAACTATGGTTGGCACGTAGTGTCCAATAAATATTTGTTGAATTGGTAACAGAGAACAGATGGTTTCCCATAGAGAAAAACCAGAAGATGGGTAGGCAGGTGTGGCTATAGGGTGGAGGGACTTAACCACCAGAGTAAAGGGTTTAGCATTAACCTGGTAGAAAGCCAGCAGAGAAGTTTTTTGGCGTGGGGGGGGGAGGGGTAAAGTAGGGACATAATTAAATACGAAATATGTTTTTTAGGAAGATTAATCTGGTGATGGTTAGAAGGGATTTGATTTGGGAGATGGGGGGCAGAAAGAATAGCAGCTAGGAGTCAGGTACTGTAATGCACAGGTGAGAAATGAGGGCTTCAGTTAAGAGGGGTAGCACAGGAAATGGACACGAGTGGTGAGATACAAAGAACACAGTTAGGATTGGGATCTGTGACATGAAAGGAGGTGACACTACAAAAACAATTACCAGGTTTCAAGTTTAAATAAATAAGGAACACACTGCATTTCATACAGTTTCCTGCCTTCTCTTTTCTGCTCCAGAAATGGTGGGCTTCTGTTATTACTGTCTATACCGTAGCCTCTTCCTCAATGTCAGGAACTCCTGTTCTCTATTCCCTGGTATATACTCGAACTCTTCCATCCTTCTCTAGCTAACACCCACTTAGCTTTCTGTCTCCAAGCACTAGCATATCACTTCTTCCAGGAAGCCTACCTTGAACCCCAGCCTACCTTGGATCCACTCCCCTGTTTATATGATTGATCCTATAGCATATGGTATTTCCTAGAGCACCGACTGGGCTTTTAATTATATATATATATTTTTTTTTCACAACCAATGTTTTTTATTCTATCATCAAAATGATTGCCAATTTCATTATTTTTGTTTCAACAATTATTCCTGATTAACATCATCTTACACAAATTCTTTAAAAATAACCTCAGCATTATAGTCTATACCAAACTGTTATGTATATATACTATATACATATATATGTGTATATATACATGATACATATATTTTGTACCTATATAGGGTGTCCACTCTCTACACTCCTATAGTATTACCAAAGCATTTCTTTTAATATTTCATTTTTAACTGAAGTATAATTAACATAGCATTATATTGGGATCCCTGGGTGGCGCAGTGGTTTAGCGCCTGCCTTTGGCCCAGGGCGCGATCCTGGAGACCCAGGATCGAATCCCACATCGGGCTCCCGGTGCATGGAGCCTGCTTCTCCCTCTGCCTGTGTCTCTGCTTCTCTCTCCCTCTCTCTCACTGTGTGCCTATCATAAATAAATAAAATTAAAAAAAAAAAAACAAAAAAAAAAACATAGCGTTATATTAATTTCAGGTGTACAATGTAATGACTCAATAATTCTATACACTTCTCAGTGCCCATCAAGGTAAATTACTCTTAATCTCCTTTGTCTACTTCACTCATTCCTCCCCCCTCCCAATCTCCCCTCTGGCAACCCTCAGTTTATTTTCTGTATTTAGGATTCTGGTCTTTTGTTTGTTTGCTCATTTGCTTTGTTTTAAATCCGCCATGTGAATGAGATCATATAGTATTTGTCTTTCTCTGACTTATTTTATTTAGCATAATACCCTCTACAGCACTCCATGAAGGCAGGTACCATGTTTGTTCTTTGTCACTGGCTATATCCTCAGTCTTAAAAGAATGTCTGACAAATAGCAGTGTTCAATAAATGGTTATTATAATGCTCAACTGACTCATAGACTGACTTCATCAAAATAAGGAAAGAAAGGAGTGCTGGTTTTGAAGCAAATATGTTATGATTGCTTTTTAAACATGTTGAGTATACGATGACAGAACAGAAGCTTTATGGACATTTGGAGCTATGGGATTAGACCCCTTATCTGCAACTATTTGTTCAATTGTATACATATGACAGAAAAATATGGATGCTTATCTCACATTGATAGTAAAATCCTTTCAGTCAATAATTTATCCTTGATTTTTATCATATTTTATGTATGAAATGATGTATAAAAGTAATTTGCCTAAATGATTAAAATGTTTTAATTCACAGAATAATTTTTCATGATAATTACATATTAGCATAGCTACGCCAGTATTTCAGCAAAATATGCATGAATCACTTTTTATTTCTAAAAATAATCATGATGCTTTAAGTTACTGGGAAGTTATCTGTTTTCTTTAATTTAATAATCTATTCCATAAATTATAGCTAAAAGTTACAAAGCACAAGTAAAGCATATCATAAAATGTTATTTTTACAGAAAAGTCAATTCAAAAATCATTTTCCATCTTTCAGCATGTAATAAGACAGTCATCATTGTATATTGAATGGTTCTATTTGTACATAGATTAATTAGAAGACCTCTGAGAAGGAATTCTGGTAAAGTATTAGTAGACATGGAGATTCTAAAATTAACAAACAGTTTTAATTCTAATGACAGTTAGACCTACATTTTCCATTCCTGTTTTAGCTTATCCTGCTAAATCAGGAGTTCCAAACTGGTCATTTGTAGGCCCAATATAGCCCCAGAGATGTGTTTTGTTCAGCTCAGTGTGTTTCTAAAATTTGTACATGACTGCCTTTAGACAATGACTGTTCTCTCTAATTTGACCACAGTCCCCACTGTTGTCTATTATACACTTGGCCTGCCTGGCTTCTGTGTATAATCAAGCCAAGTAATAGTATGAAATGGAAGCATTTGGATTTTATCTTGTTGCAAAAGTCACTTTTCATACCCAGTCTGACAGCAGCTTTGGGGCTAAGGTAATATCATATCTTCTTAGATTTAAACTTAAAAATGTAAAATATTTTAGACGAGATTCAGTAATACCTAAGGTTTGTTAGCGCCTTAAGGTCTAGAAAGGATTCCCCATACTAATCTCACTTGATTTAACAAGGGCATGGTGTGCGTATTTAACCCCGAGCCAGATTCTAACGGTATGACAACACCCAGGGAAGTAAGTTAGCCATTTGGGGAAGGTATATGAACTCTTCAAGCCCATGAAGACATCATTTGGTTCACCAAAGCAGAAATTGACTGAGTCTCAGAGGTAACTGGCACTTGAGCATTCAGGCCTGAATCAACTAGTGATGATTCCCACACGGATGGGGAAGGATTCTACTCTCCAGAGATGCTTCTGAGAAAATGTTGGTTCTGCTTATCCTTTCTGCTTGTGTTTCTTAAAAATTAACACACCATGACTTTTCTCCATGCTGCGTTCAAAAAAAATCTAAGTGGGGCATACTAATTAAACTGAAGTTTATGTCTCTCTTTATTTGGTACAAATACTTGTAATACTTGTATTATAAATACTTCAAATTCTGTCTGTATAGCTAAAACTTTTCATAGTACTATTTTTGAAAGTGATGTGAATTTTGAAAATATAATGATCTTGCCCACTGGGAAAGAACAAATATAGTTTCCCCTGATTGAAAATGATTCCATTTTGCACATACTATTGTTCTTGTCAATTTCAACCAGAGCCTAAAAGGCTTTGGCTGATGTTGAACCACTAATTTGGATAAGCATGTAATTCAGAAAGCTATCAGAATATACCATGAATCTCCTCTACTGAACTCTAATTCTTAGTTTCAAACTATTCTTAAAATTGCTAGGCAAGTTCACGTCTTCTACTTCTTTTATAGCATCTAAATGTCCAATCTAATATGTTGCATTCCGCATTAATAAATGCTCGTTGGATAAGCTAGTATAAACTTTACATGCATTTATGCAGAGGCATTAATATGGACTTTGAGTTTGTAAACATATTACACCACACTCTTCCCAGCTAATAAAAAAAAATGTTGAATTGTTACATAACAGCTATTTGGTCTATCCATTTATTTGGGAGATTCTTATTTGCAATTTTAAGAAAAATTCATAGTTTGCTAATGCAATTCATTTTGTAAAATAATGAAGTCAGAAATACAAAATTTCATTAAGCCTTTATGGAAATGCTGGACAGTGGCATGTGATTTTGTTTGTCTTATCACAAAGGTGATTAGAATTCAGAGCAGAGAGATTAATCATGTTCCAGGGCCAATGTCTTTCTAGGCTTTTGGAAACCTAATAAATTAAATAACTGCCTACAGTCTACATGGTGTGTTTTAAAGAAAACCATTATAACTATAAACCATTATTCTACATATACATTACCATTTCTTAGAAAGGATCTCCTCGACTGCCCTCCATTGAGTGGAGGTAGGGTCTTCTTTTCCTGGCTGACAAATGTGTCCCATTTCACCTTGTCACAGCCGCCTAATTCCTTGACTTTCTGTAAACAACTTTCCAAGTACTCCACTGGGTCTTCGGGCTTAGAACACATCAGTCCATTCAAAAGGCTCTGAAATACAACAACAAAATACACCCATATAAAATAGGTTTTAAAACCACCTTTGTTAAAATGGTTGTATGTCCTATCTTTAAATTCTGGGTTGTTTCTGTTCTTTGCATTTGTTTTTTAAATAAACAACTGAAATTATGACCTGCTGAGTAATTAAGATAACCCCTGACTTCTTGACCATAAGTTTCCAGCTCACCATTCTCTGCCTTTTAAACAAGTCAGACTACATAGCTTAAAACAGAGGAGCCCTATCAAAGCGAGATAAAGTATAGCGTGTAAATATGCTCCAGTCATCATTTATCTTATTCCTACCCATTTTTATGGGCTCTATACCTCAATTTCTTCATTGGCAAAATGAAGTTTTACCTTCCTCATAGAGTTTTTTAAGGATTAAAAATGTAATATTTGTAAAGTGCATATCAAGGGCCTGACACATAGTAAATATGCAATAGATGTTGGTGGGTTTTGGTAACATTATTATTATCAGGAGGCCTCCCCTAAGCTCCCAGGTAGGTTTGTGGACCTCTTCCTTTGCATTCCACATTACCCAGAAAAAACCCACCTTGCCTGTCATTTTACACTGAAACCATCAGTTTATGTATTGGCCTCATGTTCTAAACTGTAAACTCTTCAACAACACAGATTGGGTCTTTTTTATTTTTCAGTCTCTAGCTCCTGACATTGTCCCTGGCACATTGGAGGTTGCATATTGGACTATTTTCTAATTAGGAAAAAATTTTTACTCAAAACAGTCTGAGACTTTAAAAAAAAATGCTATTTGATATATAATGTCCACAATATCCATTGAGGTTAAAGAGGAAAGCCTGGTGTCCAATGTGTCACATGTACTAATTTCTAAAAATGCTACAAATTTGGAAATGGTGACTCCTGGGAACTGGAGTGATGTGCAGAATATTTTCCTTTACAGTATTTCATGGAAAAAGCATAGAGGATTATTATCACCAACATACATTATCAATGTACAACACACACACACACCCTTTAAAGGCTGACATCTTTGTCAAATACAGTATTTTATTTTCAAATTATTCTTGTGCAATTTGCTCTTTCTAGGTGCATTCGTTCTCTCAAATCCCAAATAGCGTGGGCTGGAGTGCTCAGAGGAGTTCAACAGCAGAGCGAGAGGAAAAAACCAATCTGGGCATCCACATTCAGTTTGTGTGTCAAGACCTGTGTTACATACACACACAGACACACACACACACATTGTGTTTAACTCCTCACATTCCTATATTAATATAATTAACAGTGGCAGTGCTTACTCTATGCCTTAGTTCACCCAATGCACTCTTCAGCCCTATGTGGTATTATTACCCCCATTTTATAGATTAGGAAACCATGGCTCAGAGATGTTAATGAGTTGATCAAGGTTATTGAGCTGGAAACTTGGAGGCCCAGGATTCCAACTCAATGTTTTTTTATTCCAAAACTCACATATTCCTCTCTACATATCTTGCAAAAGTATGATATGGAATAAAAATAAAATGCCAGATTATCTGTGCCCATACATAATCCAACTACAATATGAATCAGTCAAGTTTTCTCTTTTTAAATTCCTATTATTAACTAAAATGAGTGAACATATTCAATGAATTTTTTTTTTACTGGAAAATACACATTTCCAGCTTCCTTAAAGAAATCTGACTCCCCAAAGTGTACTGATTTTAGAAGGAATGAGTTCCACTCCTTCATGGATAATTTTAACCCTTCAAATAGTCAGCCACCATCAGGGATCCAAGATAACTAACCAGCCGACGTTATTATTCAGTCTCTTTGAGTTAATCCTTTGAGAACCTGAATAATCTAATTTGACTTTCACCAGAATTCAAATTAATTGCTATATCTCTACTCTAAGGTACAGTAATGTAAGATCAATACATACCCCCTGAGGTTAGAGTCAAGAAATCATGACAATATCAGGGGAAAGTAGTTTTTATTTTAAACATTTAATCTAAAAATGGAAACACGTTTCAAACTTGAACCTACCAGAGGTATCCCATTTAATGCATATGATGTCTCAAGTCAGGAGAAAATCTGAAAAGGTCAGTGAGATACATCTAGTTGTTTGACAATATGTAGATTCAATAATCAATTACTTGGCCCATTGTGGTGTCTGAAATCTACAGCGAGGACAATATTTTTGGTTTGATAGATACCTGATTGATAAATTCCATATACTTAGAAACTTGGCCTACCATTATTATGGTTTGACAGAAAGAAATTCAGTTCGGAAGCAAAGTATTTGGTTTTACTGTCTATATTTATCCCATGGAGAACTGGCAGGTTTTACTTCTGTCTTGTTCTGGATAAAGCCTAGATTCTCACTGGTAGGATGGAGCCTTTGGAGGTCACCAGCAGTCTTTTTCCATCTTCCAATTGTCCAGGATTGCATTTAAGTACATTGTATTACTGCATTTTACCTAAGCGAGTGGACTTCCTTTACTGGGTACCACTACTTTAAAACGTTCCATTCATATGCAGAAAAACAAAACAAAACAAAATGCATAATACCTGAACAATGCCTGCCATCATCTATTTGCATACACAGTATAGATTTTCATGAACAAACTAAAAAAAAAAAATCTCTGTGGTTACCAAGGAGGAAAAACAGCGCCCACATTTATAAAGAAAACAGACATACTATTAAGAAGCACTTTGCAATCAGGTGACACTCCTGCAGATGTTTCTAATTGTTCTTCTAGAAGTATAGAAATGAAATTGATCACAGTAGTTTTTATGTCATAACCTTCTGCTCTTCAGCTCCATATTCACTTTTTGAAAATTTAAAAAAAAAAAAAAACTCTTTAAGAATCCTACCTACCCCAAGACCTGTCCTTATGCAACAACTCTCCCATTTTTTTCAAGCATGAGTAACACACTTGCTAGATTTGGGTTTCACACACCAGGCTTGTGTTCAGTGTGGTTTACCTGGAAATCTTGGCTTCAGACCAACCTGAAACCGGTGGCTTACAGAGGTGAGAGAAAATGAAGATCTGCAATGATGGTGGCCCATTTTAAAGATAATTTAGGAAAAGAGGCATCAAATTCTTTTCCCAGATGGTGTCTTAAAATTCCTTTTAGCAGAACACGAGAAAGAACAATTCATGATCCCTGGTTTTCCTGGATCAGTCTACAGTCTACTATCTTTCAGAAACGGGGGGGGGGGGGGGGGGGGCAGGTTTGCAGTGAATGGAATTCACCTTTCAGGGCCCCACCGATGAAGCTTGGCTCGCTTCCTTGTTTTGTTTTGTTTCTAACCCAAAACACATAGAATTCAGTAATTTTTCGAAATTCAAATAGAGAGAGAAGGAAAAGAGGCAAAAGGCTCCGCGACGTCGGCTCTGGTCTAGAACAGGGTTCCCCCCAGTTCATGGCTCAAGCCGCCTCTCCCACGTCCCCGAAGTGCTCCCCATTCCCCGGGTCCCCGGTGTAGACGCTGCCGCGCTGCGGTCCGAGGATCCGAGGACGGAGCAACAGGAGTCACGCCCGCCTCGCCGCTCCCTCCCCGCCTCGCGCTGCCCAGGTGGGTCGGGGGCGGCCGGCAAAGCTGCAGCCGGGGGTCGCCGAGGGAGGACGGTCCCTGCCAAGGCCACGGGAAACGTGCTCAGGAGTTCGTTCACCGAGAGCGCGGCGCGGCGCGGGGGCCTGCCTCCCGGGCGACCTGCTGCGCTCGACGGGTCTGGATTTGGTTTTTGCATCTTCATCCCTCATCCCTGTGCCCCGAGCTGTCCCCGCTCCGGCTGCTTCCGTCCCCACGTCCCCTCCCCGCGGGGTCCTCACCCTTCGCGCGCGGAGGGGCCCGGGCTCCCGACCCCAGGGCTTCGAGTCCCCGGGGGGCCTGAGCGCCCGCGCACCCACCTGGCCCGCCCGCAGCCCCCCGCCCCAAGCGTGAGGGGTTCGCCGGGGGGCAACCTGCTTCCTGCCCGAGCCCTGCTGGGAGGCTCAAACTTGATCTGCGAGATGCGGCTTCGGAGCCCAGCCCAGCCTTCGGACGGGGACCCGCACCAGCGGCAGGGCGAGCTCTGCACGCGCCTCCGCCTCCGCGCCCGGGGCGCCGAGGTGGGCCCCGCCGCGCCCCGGGGGGCCTCCCCCCCCCCCCGGCCGTCGGCCAGCCCCGGCCCCCTACCTCGAAAAGCTGAGGGATTTCCCTCCGGGCCAGGTACTCCTTGGCATCGTTGGTGTTCATGGCTGCGCCGCGCGTGCCGCGGGGCCCCGGCGGGGAGGCTCCCGGGCTGCGGCCCCCGGGCTGCGGCTGGCGGGGTCCGCCGAGCTCGGTGCAGCGCCGGAGCTCACGCGCACACGCTCCCCCGCGCGGCTCTGCGCGCCCAGGCCACCGCCCCCTCCGCCGCTCCCGGGCCTGTGCGCTCCGCGCTGCCGCCGCCCCCGCCTGGGGGAGCTGCGGGCTCGGAGCGGCGGCTCCCGGGGGGCTCCCGGGCAGCGCAGCGGGGACGGTGGAGGCTCGGCGGCGCTGGAGGCGGTGGACGTGGAGGTGGAGGTGGAGGTGGAGGTGGAGGTGGAGGTGGAGGCTCGGCGGCGCTGGAGGCTCGGCGGCGGCGGTGGAGGTGGAGGCTCGGCGGCGGCGGTGGAGGCGGTGGAGGCGCGGCGGCCGCCAGGCAGCAGCCCCGGAGCCTCTCCCGCTCTGCGCCTCCGGGAGCTGGGTCTGCGGCGGCGGCCAGTCACGCTGCGCGGGGGCGGGGGGGGGGGCGCGGAGGGGGGTCAGGGGGGGCGCGGGGGCGGGGGGCTCGCGGTCACTCCCTGCGGGTCACACCACCGCCGGGGGCGCGGCCACCTGCCAGCAGGTGCCCTGAGCGAGAGTGGGGGCTCTAGGAACGTGCCCCCTCCCTCCACGCCTCCCCCCAACCCCAGACTTACTCCCGCGTCCCCCCCTCCCGGGGGGGGGGGGCAGAAACCTAAATGTTACAGCATCTGCCATTCATTCCTAAGGTTACCGATGTTTCATCACGGGGAGCTGGCGGTAAGGAGAAAAGGAAGGGGGTTCATGGTGTGCAATCCACCCTTTTAAGAGAATTTTTCAGATCTCGGGTATGGGTTTGTCTATCCTTCAGGAAACTTTTGCTAGCTGCTTTCTAATTGTTTCCTTGTCAGGGTCACAGATCCCTACGGATTTCAGGATAAGTCTTTAGAGGGAGACTGAAATCTTCATTAATAGAAGGATTAGTAAATAGTCAACTAGTTAACTAGCCGCTGCCCCCCCACGACCCCCCAGAGAGGAAAGGGAAGGTGGAGGAGACAAGTGGGTGGTGGTGGAGAGCAGGAGACCGAGTATTGGAAATGAGCTTGGTAGGTGCTGTGGGTGCCATCATTAATTCCATCTAAAGGGTGTGCAGTCAGTGGGCCATGAGCCATGGGAGCACCCAGGGGCTGCATGGTGCACCAAGGCAGCCCTGAGATTAAAGAATCTTGTGAAACAGGCCATCATCAAGGTGTACCCATCCTCCTCCTGGCTCCCAAGATGACTCATTTCCCCCATTAAGATGTCTTTCCCTGCCTATTTGAAAGATGGTCCATGCCACCCTGAGAATATAACCTCTAACTGTGCAAGGCCTGACACTGTGGGAGGGTGTGTGAGAGAAAAGGTGGCCCTGATGGCCACTGACATCGGCCAAGGGGAGAAACAGCACTGCAACGGTTTCCCAAAAACCAGTGTCTGAATGTTCATCTCATGTTCATTTTCCCAGATCTTTCCTTGATTCTATTTCTTGTCACACAAGCAACTGCTACTGAAGCCTTAACTATAGCTACAGCTTTGTATTACCCAAGGGAGGGGACTGTAGATTTAATCGAGTCTTGTAAAGTAAATGAAGTTTTCTGAACACTTGTGAAACCAGGTGTCATATGGTAGCATTAAATGAGGCAGGTGTTCCAGTTTTATAGAAATTGATTTCTGCCTTCAAAATATGCCACATAACTTACAATCGCAGCTTTTGACATTCTTTACCTTGTTTGAGAGCAGGTTATGGCCATAGTTAAGCATTGTCCCTTCCCTGTGCAACAATAGTTGAAAAGTGCCGGGGTCTCCATGGTGTGAAGCCTGCTTTGTGAGGAAGCACAGCTGAAGTGAAGCAAGAGGCCACTTCCTGCAGGACCTTTCAAGGTCACCCTTTAGAGCAGACAAGAATCTGACAGAGCACAGCTCACATCTTCTCTCCTGGAAAGGAATGTAACCTAAATGGATCTGTAATCCTAAATGCACTTTAGTGTATCCAGGCAAGGGTGGCAACTTACACAAAGATGAGTGGATAAGAAAGACTACATTGCACTAGGTAGTCTAGAAAGTCTGAAAAACCTAGTCCAGGCATACCTCAGAGATATTGCTGGTTTGGTTCTAGACTGACTCAATAAAGCAAATATTGCAATAAAGCAAGTCAAATGAACTTTTTGCTTTCCTAGTGCATTTAAAGTTATATTTATGCATATTAAAGTGTGCAAGAGGGGCACCTGGGTGGCTCAACGGTTGAGCGGCTGCCTTCGGCTCTGCCTTTGGCTCAGGTCATGATCCCGGGGTCCTGGGATCCAGTTCCTCATCAGGCTCTCCACAGGAAGCCTGCTTCTCCCTCTGCCTGTGTCTCTGACTCTCTCTGTCTCTCATGAATAAATAAATAAAATCTCTAAAAAAAGTGTGCAACAGCATGATGTCTAAAAAATAACCTATGTACCTTAATTAAAAAATACTTTATTGCTAAAAATACTAACCATCATCTGAGCTTTCAGTGAGTTGTAATCACCGATCACAGATTACCATGATAAATAGAATAATAACAAAGCTTGAAATATTGCAAGAATTTCCAAAATGACACAGAGACAAGAAGTGAGCAAGCACTGTTGGAAAATGGCACCAATAGACTTGCTCGACACAGGGTTGCCATTAAACATTCAATTTGTAAAAAAGCACAAGATATGCAAAGCACAAGAAAGCAAGGTGTGCCTATAGCTGGAAATATGGCAGGTTTTCAAGTAGACTTATGCATTGGCAATCAGTGCTTTTCAGCGTGTTTCAGATGTATGAAAGGCAGGATATTCAGAATTACTTTTGCAAAGGAAGTTGTGGCCAGGTAGAGAAAGGCTGTATGAGGAAGTACAGTGCTTAAAAACCGGGCTCATAGTTTGGAAGGGGGGAAAGAGAAAAGACAGGGATCAACAAATACATGATTGCCATGGGAAAGCTTTCGTGTCATTGCCTGGTATGACATTCTAGGGATGAGTATATGAAAGGTTATGGCTCTTTACTCCTTGTTTCCTTGGGGATGCATTCCTGCAAGCTCTTACCAATCAAGATGATTAGTGCATGCCTGGTGTCACCAGATAGCATCTCTTCGGTTCCCACAGTGGGAGAGTGTGCTAGATTTTCGGATACAGCAGGGAAGAAGACAGACATGATTACAGCTGTCCAGGAACTTCCATTCCACTGGAGAGTGCCTGTAAGAAGTACAGATGAACAATAAGCAACTGAGCCATGTGTGTATCCTGGGGCATTTGTAAATATTTCACTTACCCAGAAAAAAATCCCCTAAATATTTAAGACCTACTATATGTGTGTGTATTGTCCCAGGACATGTGCCTCTTTTTACATGGATTCTTCTTAGAAGGTCTTTCTGAGGCTTTTGCTTTTTTTTTGTAAATGTGGCTCATACATACTGATCTGGGAAATCTGGGGTAAATGCAGGCTGAAGTCATGGTGTGTAACACAATTCTTTAGCCAAAGCAGAATTTCCCTATGCTCTACTTCTTTTCCCTACACTGGCTCAGCAACTGAGCTAGACATTTGGATTCTGGATCTCGAAGGTGGCTAAGTTAGAGGAGGTTAGAGGTAAGTGATTGAAAAACTCTTCCATGATGTCTGAAAGCAGTAGGAAAATTTCAAGCATATAAATATAGAAACAGAATAGCTAAGATTTGGGAAAAAATACTTTTTATTTATCTATTCATCAAGTAATGCACTCATGCGTCAAACATTACAAAATAACCTTTTATGTTCCGGGCCTGTGACTAGAGCTGGGAATACAAAGAACAAGATTCAGGGGGTTCACTGTCCTAGTAGACAGAGATGGGCTGGTAATAATTAAGTAGAGATAAATTTAATACTTTGTTTTAGCAACGTGATAGAAGTAGACATGTGGAGGAAGATTGTTATGATGGGGACACAAAGGTACATGACTCATAGAAATATGTATTGGTAAAAAGCACTTAGAAAGTTTTAAAAATAGGCTTTCTTTCAATGTTTCTTCACCACCCTTAAAAAATGTTTTTAAGCTGTGTTCTCTTCCATTTTTTCCAGATACATAGCTTTTCGGAAACATTGTCATCACTGTAATTACATATATGTCCATGCTCCATATAGTGATCTTTTAAAATGGCTTTATAAGAGTTAATTGAGGAGCTTTGATACAAGTAACCTATGTTAATTACGTTAAAAATTTATGTTATTAAAACAATGAATTACGAATCACACTACATCAAGAGTAAGAAAGTCTATTCCTCAAAGACACCATTATGAAAACAAAAGGCACTTTATTGAATAGGAAGATATATTTACATGCATATATTCAGTAAAGGACTCAAACATATAAAGAACTTTTACAAATCAAGAAAAAGACAATCCAATAGAAAAATGGACAGAAGACTTGAGCAGACATATCACAAAAGAGGCTCTCCAAATCCAACTTCAAATGACCAATAAATATATGAAAAGTAATAATTTCATTAGTCATCAAAAATACGCAAATTAGGGATGCCTGGGTGGCTCAGTGGAGCATCTGCCTTCAGCCCAGGGCCTGATCCTGGAGACCGGGGATCAAGTTCTGCATTGGGTTCCCTACATGGAGCCTGCTTCTCCCTCTGCCTGTGTCTCTGCCTCTCTCTCTCTGTCTCTCATGAATAGTTAAATAAAATCTTAAAAAACACTTATATGCAAATTGAACTATGTGATATCATATACCCACAAGGATGGTTAAATTGAAAAAAAAAAAGACTAAATATCAGCGGTAATGAGGCTGTAGGGTAATGTGAACTCACACTGTTGGAGAGATGTAAATTTGGAAAATTGTTAGAAAATAACTACTAGAGCTGAACATACGTATTTGTGCATTCACCAAAAGTTATGTATTAGAATCTTCAAGAAGCATTATTCTAAATAGCCCCAAACTGGAAACTATTCCAGTGTTAATGAACAGTAAAACATAAATTATATTCACAAAATGGAATACAATGAGCAATGAGAATCAACAGTCTATAGCAACATGTAGCAATATGGGCAGATCTCACCAACAGAATGTTGAATAAGCACCAGACAGAAAAGATAACAAACTACGGTTTTATTCATATAAAGTAGAAAGACGGACAAAACTAACCTAGCCATTAGCAACCAGGGCTGTGCTTCCCCAGGTGGGAGTGAAGTGAGAGGGGAGAGAGCTCAACGAGGGCCCAGGGGATTTTGCTCATGTGCTGCTCCTTGATTTGGTTATGTGGGTATGCTCATCTTGTGAAAACTCATGCACCTGCACAATTAGACATGCACTTTCCTGTATGTATATTAAACTTCAATAAAGAGACATTTTAAAAAGTGTAAGATGATGAAGTATGGGATTCAGATCCCAGATCACCTCATTCTTAAGTGTCATGCCTTTCTAAATGTTCCATGCTATTTTGTCACATAATAAGCAGATCAAAAGTAAATTTGCGACCCATGGCCCTTTGCTTGGGCCTTTAAGATTGCATTCAAATCCAATTGCTGCTATAAACTCTATGTTGTTTGTAAGTGATGATTTGTAGCCTCGTCTCTCCCACTGTGAAGTTCTGGGCTCCTCATAAGCAGGGACCATGTCCTAGAAATCTTTATTTTTCACAGTGCTTTGGACAATGCCTGGCCTAAAATAGATATACATGAATTCAGGAATGAACCATCTATATCCGTATCTACAGATTGCATAAAACTCAGCCAAAGAAATCTCAGAAGATACCCTATCAGGAAAAAGTAAACTTTATAAATATATAATATATATTATTTAAATACATATATATTTAAAACAAACATGTTGAAGCCTTTTAAAGTTACATCATGATGACTTGAAAGAGTTAATGTCATTTTTGAGATTCCTCATTTATCATGTGGGAGTATCTTTAGGTGCAGAGAAAATCTAGCTCAAGCAATGTCTTTGTAATAACTAGAAATATAATGGCTTATAAATATACATTTAGGCTGTACACATTACAATGAAAATATTCTTTTATGATAATTCAGTCAATTGTTTCTTGCATACCTAGTATATGCCAGGCATTGCTGACACTGCTTTGCCGTCAGGCACTTACATGAATAAAACAAATGCACGGAACATCGAGGAGGGAGAAACAATAAGCAACATATGTCATAAATAAAATAGAGGGTGATAAACGCCATGGGAAAAGAAAAGTAGGGGAGAATAAGGAGGACCAGAGGCTGGTTACAATTCTAAATAGAGAGCGACAAAGGTATCATGCAGAAGGTGACATTCCAGCAAAGATTTGAGAAAATGAAGGAATTAACCCTGCCAATTTCTGGGGGAGCATCCAGTTCAAATGTCCTAGGGAGGGAGGATGCCTGACAAGTTTGGCAACAGCAAGAGAGCTGGTATGGCTGGAGCAGGGTGACAGACGAGAGGGGCAGAGGGGAATGAGGTCAAAACACATGGGATCTTGTAAACTGTGTTAAGTTCTTGGATTTTTTCTCTGAATGAAATTGGAAATTCATGAAAGGTTTTAAGCCAAGACTAATGTGATCTGACCTACATAGTATTTTTTTAATTTTTTAAAAAGACTTTATTTGAGAGATTGAGAGAGAGAGAGAGAACAAGTGCGAGCATGGAGGGAGGAGAGGGAGGGGAAGAGAGAATCCTCAAGCAGACTCTCTGCTGAGGGCAGAGCCCTATGTGGGGCTCAGTCTCAGGACCCTGAGATCATGACCCCAGCTGAAATCAGGAGTCGGATGCTTAACTGACTAAGCCAGGCAGGCCCCCCACCCCCCGACTTACATTTTAAAAGGAACGTCTTCTCTTTGATGACGTGGTAAGGAGCAAACGCAGGAACAGGGCCTACAGTGGGAGGCTATGTGATTCAGATGAGAGCTGAAGTCAGTAAAGGCGATGAGGACTGGTTCTAGATCTATTTTGAAGACAGAGCAAGCAGGATTTCTTGACAGATTGACTGTGGTGCGTGAGAGAAAGAAAATACCAAGGATGACTGCATGATTTCCGGCCAGAGGATAGTAGGGCGCTATTAACTAGTTGGCCACAAGTAGTTTACTAAGGTACCACAGCAGATACAGAGAAAGGAAGTCAGACTGGCTGCGAAGGGGTCTGGCATAGGGTGACTTCTCCCTACTGCTTATTGACCGCTTGTCTGTTTTCTCCCAGTACCTTTGGCCTATGACAGCCTTCTTAGCTCCAAAGATGACCTACACATTACGGTAACACACATGTTGCACAAAGTTAACTTCTTGTGCAAGTAAAAGAGAGGGATTTCCACTCGTTTCAGAGATGTACTTGGAACTCAATGCTTTAGAATTTCAATGTTCATTCATCTGCATAAATATTTTACCTACAAATAGGAAATCTGTAATTCCATTAGACTCGTCTTTAGCACTCAACCTAACTTGGCTACAACAACTATAAATAAGTTCCTTGAACACCAAGGAAACTCTAATTTTTTTTTGAGTATAGTTGACACACCATGTTACATTTGTTTCAGGCATAGCACTTAGTGATTTGACAAATTTACACATTATGTTATTTTCCCCAAGAGTGTAGCTACCATCAGTCCAGTTATACCACTATTGACTATATTCCTTATGCTATGCCTTTGATTCCTGTGATTTATTTATTTCATAACTGAAAGTTAATATCTCCCAGTCCCCTTCACCAATTTTGTCCATCCTCCTTCCCCTCTTGCCTCTGGCAACCATCAGTTTGTTCTCTGTATTTAAAGTTCTGATTCTGCTTTTTGTTTGTTTATTCATTTTTGGTTTTTTTTCCCCTTTTTTTAGATTCCACTTATGAATGGAATCATATGGTATTTGTCTTTCTCAGTCCTATTTTTTAAATTTAATTTCTAAATTTTCTTAATTTAATTCCCAAGTTTTCTAAATTTAAAAGCTATAGCTAAAATACATAGAGAAGTATTTTCGTTTTGGTTTAAATAAATACTCTGACATATGCTTTGAAGTAAAAACCTTTTTAAGTCTCATATAAGTCCCAGAGAAAAAGAAACATATGACATCAATTAATTTTTTTGTTCTCACGGAATGCAGATAACACATCTGAGATTTTGTTATTCTTTTTTACCATTATTGACAGACAAATGGCAATTCTGTGAGCCTACAGGCCTAAAATTTCTTGATCGCACATATGTGTCAGAACCAGTATGCCCTTATGAGTGTCTATATTGCTTATTTTTGTGTTTCTACTATATGTCTCATGAGCAAACTATTAGTAATACATACATTAATCAGCTTAGGATGAGTAAGATATAATCTTTCCACCCAAGGAATGAAATGTGTTATTTCTCCACAGTCACAAGGCATTCATGTTGGTGTGCTAGAAATTTTTAAAACTTACCAGAATTTACCATCTGCTAGTGTTTTTTTAAATCTATTCCTTTTACCCATGTTTCCTCTATTAATTGTTCTTCTTCAACAGAATTAATGAACACTCACACTGTTTTTCTAATTAGGTGAAATCATAAAACTAAAGATCTAGCGGAGATTACATGGGCAGTGATCAATTTAAAGAAGTCCCTTCCCCAAATAAATTAACATTTTGGATTATGCAAAAGAAAACTAACACTACAGCATTTCTCCAATCATGTCACTCTCGCACAATAATTTTAGTGGGTACGTTGTCTACACTGTCCAGTGTGGTACACTAGCCACAAGGAGCTATTTAAATTTGATATATTGTTTAATATTAATCTTAACACAATAGAATTAAAACTTCGGTTTCTCAGTTGAACTTGCTACATTTTAAGTACTAAATAGCCATGTGTGCAGCTATATAACATTGCTATCATTACATAAAAATCTGTGGAAAGTGCTGGTATAGAGAATAAATTGCTGTTTTTTTTTTTTTCAGCATAGAGTTCATCTAAGCCCTCAGTAATTTCATTCCAGTTTACTAGTTATATCTTCCACTCTACTGATCATATGTAACCCATGCATCTTATCCTTTTTTTATTTCTAAGCCCTTACTTGTTTGATTTTTTCAGCTCATAATGAGCTTTCTCTTTTTTTTCACTTGAAAAATTCCCTTATCTGTAAGGATTCGCTTGACGCACCTTCTTCACAAAAGCCATCTCTATTCAGCCCTAATGGATTTAAGTAATTTCTTCCTTTGTGCTTTCTAAAACAGTCCTTGTATCTCTGTCATACCTTGTACCTTATTTATGTACATTTGTATTTATAATCTGTTCCAGACTCCAAAATGTATCTTCGCAGTTGTACCTACCCCCGTGCAGCTTATCACTGTGCCATGTATAAAATGATATTCTAAAATGATGATTTGAGTAATTCATAATAAATTTAAATGTTACTTCTGCTTTGTGTTTGCAGGCACATTGTTTGATATGCTTTGAATTTGTAAATTTATTTGCTCTATTATTTTTTAGGATTATCATTTTCAAAACCCATTGACATGGACTAGCCTAAATGGGGGGGGGGTGCAGGGGGCAGGGGACTAATTGAATCAAGTTATAGACCCAAGTTTCTCTTCTTATGACTGTAATTTGGTGCTTGAGCATTTCAATCACTTTCGCTATTATCTCCCATGCCTGTAGTTTAGAAAACAGGATGGAATTTAAATCAATCCAACAGATAAGAGAGTGCCTTCTAATCCCTGGTAATTGGTGCTAGGTGTCTTTTTATTCAGCTGTCTCTGGTCTTTGGTTTTGCAGAATCACAATCAACAGGACAGGAAGAGGTTGTTATGACCTTGTTCGTGCCTTTCTAAAAAACTGTTGTTATTGCTACACTTCCATTATTTAAAGCAAAGCAGTGTCACATCAGTTAATCTGATTATAAGCTCCAGATGGATTCCCAGAGGTCCTCGCTTCTTCTCATCTCCAGAAAATACCGCAGAAGACCGCAGCATGTTCTTTTTAAGGAGATTTTGAATTGTCTTCCACAGCATTCTCATTTGTAATTTTCAGAAATTGGCAGGTGTGATTTGTGAAAATTTCATGCTAATGAAGTGTTGGAAGCTCCAACATTGGAACTGCCTCTGTGAAAGGAGAAGAGGAAGTATTTGTCTATCTCTGTCATCCTGACTACCCGCTTGCAAAAGATGTTTCTTAAACATGGCATTGGTGGCTTCTTAGAGACAGTCATCTTGATATCTTTGGACTTGGTAGCTACCAAGTTTGAGTAAGAGTGGAAAGAGAAAGTCTTCTGATGCTCACTCTATTTATTAAAGTCAGTGTATTTATTAAATGGTTTTTGAATTTATTATAAATACCTGCAACTCATTTTTTAAAGATTTTATTTGATTCATGAGACACAGGGAGAGAGGCAGAGACACAGGCAGAGGGAGAAGCAGGCTCCCTGCAGGGAGCCCGACATGGGACTGGATCCCAGGACCCCAAGATCATGACCTGAGCCAAAGGCAGATGCTCAACCACTGAGCCACCCAGGTGCCCCTTAACTCATCTATATCATATGGCTACAGCAATAACTCTTCTGCAGATGACTTTCTATATCTAGATATCTCCAGTCTGGGGCGTTCTCCTGTGCTGCCACTAAAACGAGTTGCCAGATATTCATTCTTTCATTCAGCTGACATCTATCGATCACATACTATATGCCAAGCACCATGCTAGGTTTTTAGGAAACAAAGACATGGACAGTGTGGCAAAATGCTCGTGGTCTCTGCAGAGGAAAAGGCTAAACCAAAGATAGCAGTGCAGCAGGGGACAATACAGCGGAGGGGAAAGAGTCCTGTCCTTCTTACTCAGATGTCCGGAATCCACAAGGTATTAAGCTGTCTAAGCTTCAGTTTTCTCTTTTATACAAATGGGAATATTAACCTTTACCTCACTGAGTTATTGGGAGGGTTAGCTGAGCTGGTAAATGGAAAATTGAAACAACCTAATTCTCTGCCTCCAGATTCTAGTTCATTGCTTACTGAATTCTTCATTCTATTATTTGAGACCCTGATCCTAATTATCCACTGTTTTCTCTCCCACAATGTAAGTGCAAATTAAACTGATTTGCTTCTTGTTCCTTGGATACATTTAATGTCTGATCCCTCCTTGCTGGGGTTCTTCTTTCTGCTTGGAATACCTCTAATTCTGCACATCTAAATGCTTCTTGCTTCAGGGTCTCTTGATGCAATACAATCTCTTTCACGAAGCTTTCCTAGGTTCCCACAGCATGAAACAACCGCTTGCCATAAAAATTGTACGGCATTTTGTTCAAACTTTTTCAATGATGTTTTTATAAGGCAAGTCATATCAAGTACTGGGGTGAGAAGGATAATTAATACCCATGCACTTAACGGTTGTTAACTGTGACAACAGTTTGTCATTGCAGCTCGTGGAAAAGCTGGTGGAACAATCTTACCTCTGAAATGAAAAGCAACTAATGGACTTTAGAACAGGAATGCCCAGGGCACCTAGGTGGCTGTCTGTTAAACATCAGACTTCAGCTTAAGTCATGATGTCAGGGTCCTGGGATCGAGTCCTGCATCAGGCTCCCCACTCCATGGGGAGTCTGCTTTCCTCTCCCCCACATGTGCACTTGTGCCAGTGCTCTCTCTCTCTCTTAAATAAATAAAATCTAAAAAAAGGGGGGGCAAGGATGCCTACCTTCCCCCATATCCAACCTTCAGCCCTTCCTCTTCCCACTCCACCACTTTCACTTTCTTCTTACTGTCTTCAGGAACCTGTTTCTATGTCTTGAAGTAAAATAGAGATAGTGATAATGAACCCAACATAAAAAACAGCCTATATAAACCCTTATGAACAACCTTGAAGTGAGCATTTTTAAGCTTTAGTTGTTATGCTGGTTCTTGGTAAATATGCATTTGTTGGCTGATTTTTCCTTGAGCTGTCTCCCAAAGTGCTTGAAAAAATGTGAATCTATGGAGCTTCAAAGTTTTAATTATTGAAGAAAGAATGGACACCACTGATAATTTCATTTGCTTCCTATGCCATTGAAGCACTCAACCAATAAATATGTTGAATCTTCTTAAGTAAGAAAAATTTTCCATAGCAGTAGTTTGGTACCCACTGTTCTAAAGTTTGAGAATCCATAATTATTTTTTCTTTGACAAAGGGACTTCACCTTCTGTGTTTGTGCAAATATTAGTAAAGTTCATGGATGTTTATCAAATTCTGAGGCTCTCTGACAAGTGCATATGAATTGATGGTGAGCTATCACCACTTTCGTAGCAGTCATCAACCAGGCAAGGACCAGAAGATGCTGGAACCAAACCAGGGAACAACCCTGGGTAGTTTTAGATGTCTACCGACGCTGCCAGTTGTACCTTCATTTGCAGGAATGGTCATCATCTTCACTTTCCCATTACTATGAGTATGTATGAATTATGATGTACGTATGAATATGTGCAAATGACTTCAAAGAGCTCTGTGAGCAACTCTACCCTATTAATCTTTTTTTTTACCCTATTAATCTTAATTTGCAGATACACTTTTACACTCCATGAAATGAAGCCAATGAGCTCTTTCTGTTTGCTTCATTATATTGTTTATTCCTTGGTTGTTGCTAGAAATTTTTTTTAAAGATTTTATTTATTCATGAGAGACACTCACAGAGAGAGAGAGAGAGACACAGGCAGAGGGAGAAGCAGGCTCCATGCAGGGAGTCCGATGTGGGACTCAATCCCAGGACCCTGGGATCACGACCTGAGCCAAAGGCAGACACTCAACCACCGAGCCACCCAGGCTTCCCTGTTGCTAGACATTTTTAAATATTGTTGATTTAGCATCTCTATACATTAAATTTCAAAATCTTGATCATTTTATCTGTCTCTGTCAGCTGGGCTGAAGACTGCATACCATAAATATTCCCTCTTTCTGTTTTCTTGAAGCTGCCACAGACTTTATTCTTTACTTTCCAAATTCTCTAGAATTTTTTTCTTTGTTAATAGCAAATATTTTTGTATTGAATATCTCTGCTACATGTTTCTCATGTTCTTTAAGATTTGACTGTTTTTTTTTTGTCGTTGTTGTTTATCTGATCTCTTTACTTAACCAGAATTCCAAATTATTTTACTCTATGTGGAAGTCCTATATTATTCAGATGACCCATGGTTAATGAATGGTCCACTGATGGCCGCTGACCACTGCTGAATGTCTAGATGAGGCATTTCATCTTGAAATATTTGATCCATGATAGTGTCGGTGACTGGTGATATCATTATGTAAGTTTGTCTTCTCTTTTAACCATATTTACATCTAGCAGTGGAATCCTTACTTCTACCTCGACCATCTGGTATAGCTTCCAGCCTGGACACCCTTTTGAAGGAGAGAAGGTAGATGTAATGGAAGGGTACAACCAATGCTACTTAGAAGAGTGTTCAGCCTTCTTTAGTGGGACTTACCATCTTTTCCCTAGTGGTTAGGAGAGCAAACGCCATTAGTAATTTGTTGAGTGGTTTATATAAACTAAATGCATTTCCTTTTTTATGGCCTCTGACCTTCCCATGACTGAAAATTTAAACATGAGGACTGGGAGAAGGAATCTCATCTTTCTCCCATGATACTTTCCTTGATGGAAAAGAAAAGAATTCAATCTGACAATTGCATAACCTCTCTATAGTCATAGAGATGGCAACATCAAGGGATCCTAAAGAGACTGGGAAATCATTTCTACACCTATTTGTGCACCACATACAGAATAGACTCCACCGGTATCTTCACTGAACTAGGCAGTCTACTGCCCTGAGTTATTCTGGAACTAATAAGTTCATAGCTGACTTATAATCATTTCCCTTCATGTGATTTGAACTGTGAGTCACCTGTTCCGCTGAAATTATGGACACACTGGTGTATTTTTAACATACTATGAGCCACTCTTCTAGAATAAAACAGAACAAAAATGTAATATGCAATTGTCTGGAGCATAATAGTGTGCGAGTTCTTGAGTACAGGTCTATGTCCTGGATCTTGCAGGAGCTAATGAAGGGCTCCAGGGCTGAGACTCTCAGCCCATATTCCCCAGGGCTGCCTTCTCCATCCAGGAGAAGAAGAAACACAGTTTCCTACAGTGAATTATTCTTTGGGACTCCCATAGCCTTTGGTTTCCGTATCTGCCTCTTTTCTGGATCTTGTCCTATTCATCTTTGTAGTTTCCAAACCAAGCATAGTAAAATCTGTATACATATCTTTTGAATCCATCCATCCATCCATCCATTCATTCCTTTATTTAATGGATATTTGTCAAGTACCTATTATGTGCATTAGCTTGTGCTAAGCATTAGGAATGCAAGAGAATAAAGCAGACAGTTGCTGCTCTGAAAGAGCTTAATTTAGTATGATGAGGTTGAGAGAAGTCAGACTATGAAAAATTACACAGATAATTCCAACTTCAATATTTTTAAGTGCTTTAAAGGACTAGCAAGTCCTGACAAAACTCTGCTAATGAGCTAGCAATATAACACAAGCCAAATTACTTAACCATTCTGAGTTCTAGTGTTCTCATTTGTAAAATAAGAGATTCATATGAGTTAATGTCTAAAATCCCTTTTAGGCCTGAGCTTTATGATTCTCTTTTTGCTTAATAGAAAATATATTATGTACAAAGAGTAGCTGATCAATATCATCCATTAAATAATAATACCAGTAATGATTACCAGGAGTTCGTTTGGTAAGTGTTCAAAGCCTCTGTGACTATAATGGGAATCTCACCACATGGAGAGAAATAAAGTAGGGAATTTGCTAACCACAACCACCACCACCACCACCAACAACAACAACAACAAAAACAACACAAAACAAAAACACAGTTACATTAAGAATTAGAGTGAAATACGTGAAATGTCTTTAATCCTAAATATTTGGCGTCATTTTGAATGAGTAACAAGGCAGTGTGAAGTAGTAACGGAAATCTTTTCTGGCTCCAGAAGATTACATATAGTGCATGGGGTTACAAAAGAGATAACATATTTTTGAGATTAAATTACTCATTTGTCTAATGCTGAGTTTAAAAAAGGCCTGGTTCTTGGCAGGAGACTTCTGGTTTGTTTTCATGTGAAAGGGAAAAACTTTACCAGTGAGACAGATAAGAGGAGGTTGGGAGACAGAGTTATCTCCTCCTCTCCCCATAGAGGAAGGAAGGGAGGTAGGTGCTCAGATAGTTCTTTCCTCAAAGCTGAGGGAAGGAAGCTCAAAGGAATCCCCCCTAAAATTTGTGGCATAGCTAGTAGACAGACTGACGTCTCAAAGCCTTGTGGTTGTCTGCTGATTCACGGCTTGCTGACCCGCCCTGGGACTATTGGAAGAAGGAGAATACAGGGAAGATGTGATGTGACTACAGTGAGCCAGGTGGCCTGGGAGCAGGAACTTTTCCAAGAGATACAGCAGGTGCCTGTGAGTAGGTGGGCCTCACCTGTGCCACAGAGCGTCCGTGCAGGGGGCAGAGCTAGCTGGGAACTGCTCTAGCAGGAGGCAAGGAGGCACACACATAGAAGGGATGCGGCGGGATGCTACACTAATAGACCCCTCCAACGAATAGGCCAGTGTCCAAGGGGAGTTCTAGGGATTGAGTTTCTCATCAGTGAGGTCCACTGTGTCCCTCAGTCATTCCAAACTGAGACCCTGGATCGGAAGTCAGATCAGTGGTGATAACCACAGCAAGGGGACAACCACTCTGCCGCACTAAGGTGGAAGTCTTCCTGAAAGGAAAGAAGGATTACATCTGAGAAAGGGGAAATCAGTCAAGTAGCCCTGGGTCATCAAAGAAGGAAACATTTGTCTGACTCTCTTGCCTGAGATGAGGCTTAGGGAGGACTGGCCTTCTGACCAAACCAACAGGTTTCAGATCACGAATTATACCTTCAGCTTTGGGTTCTAGTGGCTCAAAGTCAAGCAGCAGCTGAACAAACGATATCACCCAGGGACCAGAGGAAGCAGAGGGGCCTGGTGTCTGAAGACTCCAGCCCTTCCTTGGCCCCTCCCTACCTCTGCCACACCCTGTCCTCATCGCATGAAGGCCATTTTAGGAGAGAAGCAGGGAAAAGCTCTCTGAGATACTATATATGTTTATCTAAGAGATACTGAAGGGCTCCCCGGCTGGCTCAGTCAGTAGAGCATGGGACTCTTCATCTCTGGGTTGTAAGTTCAAGCAGGCCCTACACTGGGTGTAGAGTTTACTTAAAAATAAAATCTTAAAAAGAGAGAGAGAGAGAGAACGAGAGAGAGAGAGAGATACTGAATTCTTCCCAAATTGGTTTCTAAAATGTTTGTGTGATACTAAGCTTTAAAATATGTTGGACTGGGTTGCCTGGGTGGCTCAGATGTTGAGCATCTGCCTTCGGCCCAAGGCATGACCCTGGAGTCCCGGGATGGAGTCCCACATCGGGCTCCCTGCATGGGGCCTGCTTCTCCCTCTGCCTGTGTCTCTGCCTCTCTCTCTCTGTCTCTCATGAGTAAATAAATAGAATCTTAAAAAAATAAAAAATAAAAAATGTTGGACTTTTGTTCCTACTTACTAGTGGATGAGGGGCCAAGGGAAAAGCTAAAATAACTAACCAAAATAAAGAATTAACATTTACTTTGTACACCTTAGTTTTCAAGTCTAGATTCCTGACCCTCCTATATATTATTATTGGCTTAAATACATAATTGGATGACCAAAAGTCTAAAAAATTAGGTTCTCTTGTAAAAGTAATGTATCGTAGAAGAAATATAATACAGAAAAAAAAATCTATGACCAAGGGTTAGTTCAAAGTTTTTTTTAAACCTTTTTTTTTTTTTAATTTTAGGATTTCATTTATTTATTTGACAGGGAGAGAGAGAGAACACAAGCAGAGGGAGCAGGAGAGGGAGAAGCAAGCTCCCTGCTCAGCAGGGAGCCTGATTAAACCTATTTTGATATGAGTTAGAGCAGCTTCATGTCCCAGCTCTGCCACTTATTAGGTGTGTCCTGGGCACATTGCTTAATCTCCCTGCCTCAGTTTCTCCATCTTTATAAAATATAAAATAGTAGCTATCTTGTTGGATTATTATAAGGTTTACGAATAACACATATAGAGTTCAAATACAGTCTTTGGCATACAAGTGATGCAAAACATTGGGGCTTACCATTCCTATGATTACTGTATGTCGTGACTTTATTTTTTTTAGAACAGGGAAGTCAGAATCACTGCCCTTTGCTTCTTCAGATGAATAAAGCTTAATAAATCCCTTCACCATAGCCAATTCTCCAACTACATATTGCAATCAGCCTATGTTTACCAAAAATCACGCTGGTAGTAAAAATCTATTTGTTGTTGACATTACTTGGTAGAGTCTCTTAGGTTAAAATATATTTCCTCAATGAATTAGGAAAAAATGAGACTAAAGTGTGAAAATTAACGTTAAAAGATAATGAATGAAACCCTTGAGACTTGTTTCTTAGACAATGGAAATGGAGAGCTGAGAAATTTTTATTTGATCTTCAAAGGCAACCAAGTAGGCTGTTTTTTGGCCACGAGTTCTTCCTCTTTCAAACTGGTAGGAACCATTTTGTCCCGAAATATCAAAAAATTACTTTAATTCCCTTTAAAAAGCTAAATAGTCACCTGTCATGATGAAAAAGGTATGGAAAAAACAGCATGGTTTACTTGTTCTGTAAATACTTGAATGGCAAAAAGTATCGAGCTTTTCTGTCTGGTTGTGTATTTTTCTTATTTATCCATAGCATTTCTGTGTGCTGAAAAGATGTTTAACAATGTACGTTGAAAACAAATCAGGAACAAAAACATCTCTCAAGCTACCTAATTCAAAATGCCACAGAGTATGTAATAACATGACTATAACCATTGAGATGAAAACAGAAAAGAGGTAGTGCATCCAGATACTTTCACAATCTCGGTATCTTTTATTGTTTAAATAAAATGTTTTTGCTTTGGGCTGAATTCCTTTGTTCTTATCTCTGTGATGAATCATCATTAATTCACAATCAATCATAATCGAACTCTACATGTATCATTTCTAAGCCTTATAATAACCCAATAACCACAATTTCAATATTGCGCCAATGTTTCTGCTCCCTGTGATTACGATTCCCCTCTACTCTATTTCAGCACGATACAGCTACAACAGTCGGACTACTCCTGGATGTTCTGAGACAATATTTGCAATATTGCAAGAATATTTGCAAATTCAAATATTCTGTACCATTGGTCCCTCACCCTCACTGATCCACGAGCCCAAAAATACCTCCTGCCTCTTGGGCAGCTGTCTCACTTCATCTTTGTGCCATCCTTGCAAAGGATGATTTTACAAACCCTTAAAGGCAGACAGAAAAACAATCAGATGGGAGTCCAGAATTAGTTGTTGATTCATATTATCCACATATGAATCATATAAAGGTCTGATATTAAAATTAGCCTGAGCTCAGAGGTAGCAGAACAACACATCCCAGCTTAACTCCTACCTCATTAACTACTCTTTGTTGTTGTTGTTGTTATTTCCGTTGATTCCTCTTTTATCTTCCTAACTCTGGATTGTAGAGGGTACAATCTACAGAGAACTGCAGAGAGGATTCAGCGCTGGAACCCTTCTTCCCTCTGCGGACCCTTTCCAAGCTCATCCAGTCTTGTGGTTTTCCATGCCATCTGTGAGCTTGGTCTGCCCAAATTGACATCCTCAGCCTAGATAGTTCCTTGAATTACAGAAGTTCTTGCCTAACATTGCCTATTTGATGGATTCCATTCTAAATTCTAACTGACACCTCAAACTTGATATTCTAAAATCAACTTTCTGGTCACCTCCACTTTGGCCTGCCCTCTCAGAGTCCTCTCAACTTCAGTTCATGGCCATTTTAATACTAGTTGCTCAAGTCAGAAACCTTGGGGCCCTCTTGACTCTTCTCTTTACCTCCTACATCCTGTTGCTGTAGCTTTACAATGTATCCAGAATCCAACCACTTCTCATCCAATCTGATCCAAGTATCATCGTTTCTCACCTGCATTATTGCAGTAGCCTGCTGATGGTCTCTGCTTCCATGCCATGGGGCCCTCTTCTGTTCCCAACATGGAAGCTAAAGCGATCCTGCTAAAAATTAAGTCGAATTATGTCATTGCTTACTCTAGTGGCTTCCCATCACACTCAGAAAAAAAAAAACCCAAAATTTTATAGTGACTTAAATTGTTCTATAAAATCTGCCTTTATATATATACACACACCACCTCCAACCCTTTTTTCCAACTTCATGACCTCCTCCTACTATACCCACCCTGATCTGCCTTGTTCATTCTGCCTACTTTGGATTCCCAGGCCCTGCCACATATGTTTTTTCCTCATGGTCTTTGACTTTATGTTACTTCTGATGGATGGCTCTTCCCTCAACTATCCATGTGAATTATTCCCTCACTTCTTTCATACTTTTGCTCCACCATCCTCTTCTTAATCATGCCTCTCCTGACAATCTTATTTAGAACTCTAAAACCTCCTTCCCTTACTGTTCTCTATACCACATGGCTTCCTATTGCTTCTCTCCTCTCTTATTTTTTTCTATATAACAGTTAATTTTTCATATTTTCTATCTGATGGTCTTTCTCCAATTAGAAAGTACGTTCCATGAGTGAGACATCATTTTTGCTATTTTTTTCTTGCATCTCCAGTACCTAGTACATAGTATTGATCAATATTTATGAAATAAATTCTAGTGGCCTCATGCTGAACTTTATGTGTATTAATTTAAATCTCACAACCACCCTATGAGACAGATCCTGTCATCGCCCTAATTTTACAGATAAGGAAATTGAACCACAAAGTGTTTAAGTATCTGACTCAAAGTCACACAGCTAGGATACAGTGGAGACAAGTTTCCAGTACCCCTATTCTAGCTCTCCAGTCTGAGATCCTAACTACTTTGCTGTATCATTTCTCAGAAAATTTTACCTTACGGTTGAATAACTTTAAATAACCAGACATTTGTATAATGGTTTTGCTTCATCCTTTTCCTTTGATTTATTATATTAGAAGATCTTTTTGAAACAATCATGCTTCAAGAAGAGTGGAATTCAAATTTGTAAGTGGACCAAATAAAGAATATTTCTTTCTTCTTGGTATACACAGTTAGGATTGAGAGGTTTGTTTTTAGCCCAAGGGCATCAAGGTGTTCATGGCCATTTGCAATATTAAAAGACTAGATCAGACTTCTCAGGTCAAAGGACCAGAACTTGTGCCTGTCAGACCTTTCAGTCTGATTTTCAGTTTGGGGAATATTGTCAAGTAGTCCTGATGAAAACAGAATAGCCTTGTTGGGTTTGACGGTCAACTCTGCAATTTGCAAATATTGTGACACCATGGGAAGAAAACTAATTTCCTCATCTGCATAATGAGGCTCATTAAACACATCTTGCCTATGACATTGTTGTACAGTGTGATTCAATGTAAATCATTATTACCAATGGATAATACATGAGTCAAATTGTTTTCTGGCTGCTGAAAAGATTAGAAATGAAATGGAAATAGACACAAAGTATAGGCTGAATTCTCTCCATCAAGAAGTGATTTGTTTCTTTTAACGTTTCTATACACTCCCAATGACCTATCAGAGAGAAAACTTAAGGGTGCCTGAGTGGCTCAGTCACTTAAGCATCTGACTCTTGATTCTGCTCAGGTCATGATCTCAGGGTTGTGGGATCTAGCCCCATGTTGGACTTTGGGCTCAACAGGGAATCTGCTTGAGATTCTCCCTCTCCCTCCGACCTCTCTCCCTGTTCTCTCTCTCTCTCTCTCTCTCTCTCTCTCAAATAAATAAACAAATAAATCTTTGAGGAAAGAGAAATTAAGAAAGCAAATCCTATTTACTATAACATTGAAAACAATAAAATACTTAATAATAAATTTAACCAAGGAGGTAAAAGATCTATACACTAAAAACTCTAAGATATTGATATGAGAAATTTTGAGGAAGACAAAACAAATGAGAAAGTATGTATTTTCATGGATTGGAATAACTAATATTGTTATAAAGTCCATACTATACTACCCAAAGCCATCTGGAGATTCAATGTAATATTTATCAAAATTGCAATGGCATTTTCCCACAGAAATGGAAAGAAAGAATTCCAAAATTTGTATGGAACCACAAAAGACCCTGAACAGCCAAAGCAATCTTGAGAAAGAAGAACAAAGCTGGAGGCTCACTCTTCCTGATTTCAAACTATATTACAAAGCTATAATAATCCAAATAATATAGTACTGGCATAAAAATATATACTCTATAGGCTAATGGAAAAGAATCAAGAGTCCAGAAATAAACCCACATGTATAAGATCAACTAATATTTGACAAGGGATCCAAGAATAATGGGGAAAAGATGGTCTCTTCAATAAATAGTGTTAGTAAAGCTGGATATTCACAATCAGAAGAATGAAACTGGACCTCTGTCTTACACCATCACAAAAATTAACTTGAAATACATTAAAGATTCAAATGTAAAACCTGAAACCATAAGTCTATCCTAGAAGAATACATTAAGAAAAACTTGGCACTGGTCTTAGCAATGGTTTTTTGGATATGAGACCAAAAGAATAGGCAACAGAAGCAAAAATCAGCAAGTGGAACTACATCAAACTAAAGAGTTTCTGTACAGTGAAAGAAACAGTTGACAACATTTGAGAAGAAACCTACAGAATGGGAGAAAATATTTGGAAACCACATATCAACATAATCACAAAACAATAAATAATCTGATTAAGAAATGAGCAGAGGACCTGAATAGACATTTTTCTAAAGAAGATCTGCAGGTGGCCAATAGGTACATAAAAAGATGCTCACCATCGCTCATCATCAGGGAAATCCAAATCAAAAGCACAATGAGATATTGTATCACACCTCTCAGAATGGTTGTCCTCGGAAAGATAAGAGGTAACAAGTGTTGACAAAGATGTGGAGAATGCTTGTGCACTGTTGGCAGGCAGGTAAATTGGTGCAGCCACTGTGGAAAACAGTATGGAGGTTCCCCAAAATATGAAAAATAGAACTATGATATGATTCAGCAAGTTGCCTTCTCCATATATATCCAAAGGAAATGAAATCAGGATCTTGTAGAAATATCTGCATATTCAGGTTACTCATAGTATTCAATACATGGGAACAACCTTAAGTGTCCATAGACAGATGAATGGATAAAGCAAATGTGGTAAATATGGAATATTATTCAGCCATAAAACAAAGAAGGAAATCCTGCCATGTGTGACAACATGGGTGAAGCTTAAGGGCATTTGCTAAGTGACCTAAGTCAGAGAGAAACATACCGTACGATCTCACTTGCACATGCAATCTGAAAAAGACTAACTTACGGAAACAGAGAGTAGATTGGTGGTTTCCAGGAGCTGGAAGATGGGAGAAATGGGTGCAAGTGGTCAAAGGGTACAAACTTACAGTTAAGATGAATAAGTTCTGGGATCTAATGTGCAGGGCAGTGCCTATAGTTAACAGTATTGTATTGTATACTTGAAAGTTGCTAAAAGTGTACATCTTACCACACACCCATGAAAGGTAATAATGTGAGGGGATGGATGTGTTAACTCGCCTTATTGTGGTAATCATTTTCAAATACATGCATGTATCAAATCATCACATTGTACACAATGAACTTACATATTGTATGTCAGTTATCCAGTTACATCTCAATAGAGCTAGATGAAAAAAAGCTAAAGTCTCAACTAAAACCTGGCAAGTTATTTATTTAATTACAAAACTGGTTGAATCTTTTTCGTAATATAGTAACCTCAATAATTATTTTTAAACTAATAATGTTACCTGTTAATATCTTTGCCCTTTGATTTAGAAATTTCCTTAGAATGGATGTTTTTTTCTCTACATTTTGCTACTAACTCAATGTTTTCAGATGTAGCGAATGATGACATATTTTATTTATTTTAAGTAATATGGGTTGTTTTTTTTTAGAATTTCCAGCATTAAAAAAAGTATTTGATCCATTTAAATTATTAATCATGTATGTTATATGTATCCTTCACTTAAGATATTTTAAGTCCTGGTGGGAAAAAGCTCAAGCATTTCTAACTTTAATATCCCATTTTATCACTGAATTCTCTTATCCTTTCTTCCTACCCTTGTCTTTCTGCTTTAAATCCCACCCCCAACCCCCCCTCAGCCTCCTAGCACTGGATTGTACTTTATGCTTTATGTCTTGAGATCACTTCCTTAATGATATTTCTTTTCTTTTCTTTTAGAGTGGGGAGGAAGAAAGAGGGAAAGAATCTTAAGCAGGCTCTCCACCCAGCACCTCAACCCAAAGTGGGGCTCAATCTTAACAACCCTGACCCAAAATGAAGAGTTGGATGCTAAATAACTGAGCCATCCAGGTGCCCCTCCCCCATGATATGTCTACATGTGTGGAAAAGGCAGTCTCCTGCACACAGTCTTTCAATCTCCTCTCAGCTGCATAAGAATGGCCCTTATCATACTTCCTTATCAAGTGATAAAGAGCACTCACAGATCATGCTGGCCTTATCACCTCATGCAAGAATATCTCTCCCTGTTTCACACTCCATGCAGTACTCCTTTTTTGCATGTGCGTCAAATGGCACCTGGCCAGCCCCACTACTGGATCTGTCCCCGGCGGGAAGGAGAGGAGGTCCTTCTGTGGTAGCACACAAGGGGTGCATGCAGGCCAACCACCCTGCGGTGGCTGCTGAGAGCTGATCCTGCCTGTCTCTTCCCTATGTGAGTAAAGCACATGGCGGGGGGAGGGCAGGGGGAGTCATTGCTGACTGCTGATTCTTGTAAATCGCATTTAAAACTCTCATCTAAAAAAAAAATAAAACTCTCATCTGTAGGGTTGGCACTGTGGGAGGGGGGTGGTTGGGATCCAGCTCATTCACTTTTTTCTCCTCCCCCCCAACCCCAAGTCCATCCTTGGGGCCTGGGGAGGTAGGAGAATGCCCCCTCCCCAAGCCTTTAGTGTGTGCCGACAGGGAAGGGTGGGTACTGGGATGGTGAGTGAGTTCCGTATATCAAACCCTTCAGTGGGCACAAGATTGAGTGCTTGGTTTTAGGTTTTATTTTTTTATGAATGTCCAAATCTGTGTTTCCCCCTGCCTTCCCAGACTTGTGTGGCCAGTTAGAAATGTCTGGTTTGTGTCCATCTCTCCCTCATTTCTGGAGCAAGGGCTCAGACCCTACCACATCTCCTATGCTCTGCATCCATGCCTCTTTTGGACATTAAAGGTCGATTGATGCAAAAAAAAAAAAAAAAAAAAAAAAAAAGCACTGTTCCATCCAGTGCTTGACTGTGCTATGTTTTCCTTGGTGACTCTGAGAGTAAAATGCACTGGACAGAAGTGTTTGGGCTTCTACTCCTGGTGATAGGCAACAGATGCCACTTGCTTGACGCCAGATCTTTAGAAAAATTACTGCTTCTTTGTTTTGCTTTATTTTGTTTTCATGGAAAGTATTGGTAGACTGGAACTTTGTGTCCAAGTGCAGAAATCTGAGTAGAGACACAGGAAGGATATAGAGAGGGCTTGTACTCACATAGCCTTGAAATTAGGACATCAAGCCAAGTTTCCAGAAATCCCCAAGGGAAAGACAAAGCCTCAAATGATATTGAGTTACAACAATCTTATTGTAATCACAAAAGAACAGTGAGAATATGCACTTACAGAGGGACTGCTATAACATCTTCATAGTATTTATAGCTAGCACCATCTTTTTGCAATCCAAAAAAGGGGAACTATCGCCCTAGCCTGCAGTCCCCAGTCCTATCAGATTGCAGTTTGTATACACACTTCCCCAAACTAAAAATAACTCCCTAAGTATAATATAAAGCAAAAAAGGGAAAGCAATTCATAACAAGCTAGCTAGCATGTGGAATAGAATTTATCTAGCCAAAAGTTTACTTTGAAAAACTTAGGAGGAACTAGGTAAAAGCCATCTATTCATTTCTTTATTTTTAATTCACAGAAATGTATTTTAAATTTTTGCATGAAAAGAGGTAGCATAGCTTACTGGTGAGGAGGTGTGGTTCTGGAGTCTGAGGGCCAGGGTTTGAAGTCTCATTCTGCTCTTTCCAGTAGGTTACTTAAATTCTCTGGCAAGTTACTCGAGCTCTCAGTGAAATGGCTTGAACGAGACTATTGGATATAACAACGAAGTACCAAAGTACTTCTACAAAGATTTATGCTGTTTTACCCCTAATTAAGCTATTTTCAAAGTATATAATTGACCCTTTTTCCCAAATTGAAGACAGCTTTAGGCCAGGACTCTGGATGGAGAAAGAGAGGAGCTCAGATCACAAGGACATGCAGGCAAGGAAGCAGAAGTGACCACTAAGCCTGACTAGGAGGGACAATTTTGAGCTCATAAACTCAGAGTCAATGATTTAAAACTTCAAAGGTGTAAACATGAATAGAAAAAGCCTGCTTTTTTGCCTTCTATGCCAACATGCTATACTATCACCAACATGCTATACCAAGGATTACTGCTATTAATCGTATCTTATTTTTCCTTCCAGAAAGTACCTATAAACACAAAAGCATATATAGTTTTATTTTACGTAAATAAAATGAAATTTCTGCCTCTTTGTAACTGTAGTGTGCAATAACACTGGGATGAGATTCCAACGTGTCTGAGAGGAATTCATTTAGGATGGCTCGACTTAAAATACAGACTTCATGACAGAGGTGAAAATCACTTTGGAGAGCCTTTGGGTCATCCCAAGAAGCCAGGTAGTATCCTCAAAGCAACTGACACTGAAGTGCAGGAAGCTTGTGTGCTGCCACCTGGGATAAGAAGTGCCATAGAGATGAAAAGCTCAAGGACTGAAAAACCAAACAGGATTCATTCAGACATGGATCCCAAGTAGAAATTCACAGAAGGAGGCACTCCAAATTGCAGGTGTTGATTTTTGAGGAAGCTCTTTATTGTGTGGTAGTTTTTTGTGGTATCCTTTAGGGTAAGTAGCAGTGGGGATTTATCTATTTAATATCAGTTAATAAATACATTTCTCAAGCCACCCTGGGTAGGTTCACTAACTCTACATGGATCCTTTCCTCCCTCACATATGGTATTTTGCGGTATACACAACAAATACAAATGTATCTGTACTCTGTACAGGCATCATATTAAGTGATAAAGTTATAAAAACAACCAACACTTTGTCCTTGACCTCACAGAGTTCAAGTCAAATTAAGAAAAAAATTCCACCAATGGTCTGGAGAATATGTCAGGCATATTCCACTCTGAGCCTGAAGCTCTTAACTTTGTAGGGAAGAGAGCATAGAAAGGGCATCTTTGGATGCTATGGATACATTTTTAGAATAGTTTTTTATTGGTAGATATTCACTTATTTGTTCCTCCAGTAAATAATTACTTAGTACAAATATTTGGTTGATAGACCCTGGTAGGTCATTTTGAGGACTTTGGCTTTTACTCTGGTAAGAGATTAGAGTTTTATGAGGAGAGGTGTGACATCATCTGACTTACATGGTAGCAGGTTTACTATGGTTGCTGTATGGAGAAGAGTCTAGGGAGCAAGAGCAGAGGAACTTGGTAGGAGGCTATTCCAATAATCTAGAGATTGGTGATGATGGCTTGGACCAGGGTAGTGATGGTATAAGGGATAAACATCATTCGTATTCAGGATATATTCTGAAGACAGGTTTGGTGATGGATTAGAGGTGGGGGTTAAGCATATTGTCGATGGAAAGTTGGATTTATCGGGGTTAGGCTTTAGGCAGGCAGATATGCTGTACCCTGAAATAGGATGAAGTGAACATGAACACAGGCTAATTGATTGTAACAATTGAATATGGAGTATGGATAAAGTATGAGCACCTGAGATGAGGTGAAGGAAAGTGAAAAGGGGATAGAATCCACAGATCGTTGGTTTTGATATGGTCAGAGATCTTTGGAGACAGGGTTCTAAGAGAGTGAGCTAGGAAAGCGGGTGGTGGTGGAGAGTTGGACGCTGGAAATGTAGATGACAGAGGGTTGCATGTTTGGTAATAATGAGGTCTAAGATCTAGCAAAGGACTGAGTCACTGATGTAAGGTGATGGGCAAGGAGGAGAAGGAGTGGAGGAATATAGAGGCTAGACTATTAGAAGATCATCTACCTGGATTTTGAAGTGCCCAAGAAGTAAGGCAGTAGTAGTGTTCAAGAGAGTGACAGTGGGCCGGGAATTAAGATGTGGCAAATGACTGCAACACAAAGAAGTACTGGGTGGTACAGTCAGGTGTTAGGAGATTCAAAGGCAGAGGCTTTCAGGGAGGAGGAAAAGAGAATGACCTGGAGGTGAAGCAAGGGGACCCGTCCCACATCCTGTTTTAGCCTCAGGCCCATTATTTCCAGGAACATGGAGGGAAAACCGCCGCCATATGAGAGGATCTCAGGGCATAACCAGGTTTACAATAAGGCAAGAAGGTGAAGGAAAGGGGCACCTGGGTGGCTCAGTGGTTGAGCCTCTGCCTTGGGCCCCGGTCATGATCCTGGGGTCCTGGATCCAGTCCCACATCAGGCTCCCCAGAGGGAGCCTGCTTCCACTCTGCCTGTGTCTCTGCCTCTGTGTGTGTGTGTCTCATGAAAAAGTAAATAAAATCTTAAAAGAGAGAGAGAGAGAGAAGAAGGTGAAGGAAATGTTGAAAGAAGAGATTGGGAAAATAAGAGAGTTTGCTGATGATAATCCATGTGAGCTCCAGCAGGCACAGGGCCCTCCTCACTTTGGCCACTGAAAAGCAGAGCCTGGGAGCATGGTGGTCTTATTCCAGGAGGCCCTCCGGTGGGCATAAGCTTTCTAGGCTTTGGCAAATCATGAATCCGTGTTAGTGGAATATCTAATACTGTGGATTTTTGAAGTAGAAATGCCTTTTGCATTTTAGAATTAATACTCTGTGCTCCCAGGAGGCCCTAGATGGTGAACCAGTCCACGGGCCCACTGCAGATTTTCTGTAATGGGCACCTGAAGGGACTCATTAGGCACAGAGAAGGGACCCATTTGGGTTGATTAGCCCCCTAGGACTAAGAATATTAAGCAATTATCAGGGAACAGAGACTACCTGAAAAACTCAGTAAGAGCTCGGTTTGGTAAGGAAATTAACCCTAAGGTAGAAGGAGCTGTGGTTCCTGGAACATTCTGTGGTGCAACACTGATAGATCTCAGCAATTCTGCTGAGTAAAGTGCAGATCCGAAGACTGCATTCATTACCCAGTCTTTGCATGCTAACCCCCCCTTGATTTCTGCAATCTGGCTGGGGTGCCTGAGAATGCCAGGACTGCATACATCTTAAATTTGTCAAATCCAGCAAAGCCTGACACTAAAGCAACTCACTGCGCTCTCTCTCTCTCTCTCTCTCTTTTAATGGAGTCAGATTTTCTTTATAAAGCTTTTGGTTTTTTTGGTATTAAAATAAAACATCACTATACTTCACTCACAATCCTCAGCTGGAATGATGAAATGGGTTTTTAAAAGCATTTTCTTTCCTGATACACAATTTTGGGGTAAAAATTGATCCTTTGTCCAAGTAATTTCAAAAACATTTAATTGACTTGTTTCTGGAAGATTCCTGCATTCTTAGAATAGAAATTAAATGGTATTCAACACACTTAAACTGTACAGATGATATTTATTATCCTTTATAGCTGTTGTTAGGAGAGCAGTAATAAAAGTTGAGTGGATGTGTCAATTATATACAACAGAATAAAAAACTTTATTTTTCTCTGACACCCAAATCTTTATATATAATTCTCGTGGCATTATTACATTATTGCTTAGGTAGAATTTTACTTTTAAGTTTTAGCCTTTTTGTGCTTTTTGGGTCTGTATCGAAAGTAGGATATTGTAATTATTTAAGGAGCAAATAGTTGTTAGGCTTGTATGGCCACAGGTGTCACAGACAAACTAATGTGTGCAAAAGATAACTCACTTTTTTTTTTAACCCCATAACTAAATTTAATTTCCACTTCTAGTACTTGGTTATATCTGATGACAGAAAGCTTTATCCTGTAATTTGAGGTTAACTCTGGCAAGTACAGTAATTTCTTAGTCATTTAGGTTTTTAATTTTATTTATTTATTTGAGAAACTGAGAGAGAGAGAGAGAGAGAGCATGCAAGAGAGATTGGGGGAAGACCAGAGGGAGAGGGATTAGCAGACTCCATGCTGAGCACGGAGCCCAACCTAGGGCTCAATTATGACCTGAGCTGAAACCAAGAGTTGGACGCTTAACCAACTGAGCCACCCAGGCACTCCCATGTAGGTTTAACATAATCCAGTTTAGAGTGCTGTCTCGTCTTCAACTTCCCCAGGATGGCATCTCATCTGAGCATGGACAGAAAGGAAGCGGCTGCTGGAAGGTCATATATAGTATTGTGGCATCGAAGAAGCAGAGAATTCTGCTCTGGATTTCTCTAAGGTGGCTGGTAATTGCTCGTGCTGACATGTACCAGGTCCACATCTGGTTCCCTGTTTGTTCGGTCCACACCGATGTCCGCAGATGGGATCTCTCTTCAGGACTCTAAGACTCTTTGGGCCTCTGGCTGTGTGCCTGGTATACTTTATTCTTGACGCAAGGAGAAGGTATGGCCATTGCCCCTGTCTTCTCCAGGGCTGATGAATGACCCAGAGCTGTCACTGGGCCTTTCTGTGCTATTGCCTTCACCCAGTTGTGGCTCAGGGCACTGCTTTGGGATCCTTTGTGTTTCATTTCTAGAGCTTTGACATGAAGCAGACATAAGTCTCCTCTACCGAACCCCCTCAAAGTTTATGTGGCAAGTTTTTATCTGCCACCTTTCTCCAAGACCAGCTACCAGAAGGGGCAGGGAAAAGACCTTTTGGGAGGACTCATCAGAGTCTAAGCTTTTTCCTTTCCCTCTTGGAACTCTCCTCCCCGAGGACTGTGAATGGGTGTTATTCTGGCTCTTTTTTATTTTTTGGGAAAAATCTTAGGCCCCAATTTTTCTAGAGCTCAGACTTTTAAAATACAAAACCTACAATTTTAAAGAAGCTACTTTGGAATTAAACATATGAGCGTTGACTACTTCTTTTTATAACCCTACTATCCTCTGAAGCAATGGGTGCCCTGATCATCCATCTTTAGCCTTCCTTCCTCCTGCCATGTCTATGCCTTTACATATCTTGGTTACTTTTATCCTGTTTTGACTCTATACTTTGGCTCTTACAATTGATCTTGCTTCTTAGGTGGGTGAATAGATTTGGGATGTTCTAGTGGGCTCTGATCCTGAATGTCTTGCCGAGTATTTTTTCTTCAGTTTGTGTCCCAATGCTGCAGGCTGTGTGATTGGTGAGGATTCCAACGGACAGAGCCTCATCCCCACCTGACCCCTTTCTAACTGGAAAAGGGTTTCAAATTAACACATCTTGCTGCCTGCAGTAGGCCAAACACCATCCTTAGATTAATGGTAGTCTTATCTTGGCTCTTCCTTCTTTCCTAGTCCTCAGAGCTTCTTCATACCTACAGGAGAAGACTCAAACATACTGAATCTTGCATTTAAACTCCTCCATATTCTAACCAACCAGCTTTCTAGCTTTATTGTTAATGACTGTCATAATAGGAATCCTTAGTCAGCACCACTAAATTGGCCCAATTATCTCCAGCATTTTGCGTTTAGACATCTGCAATTTTCTTTGTCTTTTCAGATATCTCATGACCCTCCCCCACCCCATTCCACCTGTAGAAAACATAGTCTTGTTTCCAATTTTGGCTTAAATTCCTTCCCACAGCTTTCCTACCAGCTTCCTGTATCTGTCCCAATGAAAACACAAAAACAGTCACAGGAACTGAAACAGTGAATCACTATAATCATATAAGCAGAAACATGGAATATAAAGATATCCATAGATAATAATTTCATGCAAATAATTTTACCTGTTGTTGCAGCAGTTGGATCAGCAAGGCCCTGGATAGGTTTCCATGGAAAATGAGAGATGATTTTTCAATTGCTCTAGCAAAGGTTATAATGACCTCTGAATCCCCAAATCTAGCCCTTCTTCCCAGATCTCTTCCTTCAGGATGTTTTTTGCATTGTTCTCCCCAACCCTCTGCCCCTCCTTCCCATTTCCTCCCTATTGATCCTTCTTCTTCCTCACTGACTGCCCCTTCTCACTAGTTTTCCACCTTTCTTTGTGTTAAACCATGATCTGAAGATACTCCCTGGGTAATAGTACTATTGATTTCAAGGACCAGCTTTTGACTCATCCATAAGGAAGTCTATCCTTGACTCTTCTACTAGTAAGCACAGTTGAGATCTTTCTAGCTTGGAAGATCTGCCAGTAATTCAAGCTCCAAGTATCCCAAACTGAACTTACTGTTAGCCCCCACATCGCCAGATTGCCCCTCCTTCTGTATTTGCCATCTGTGATGGAAACAGCATCATCTTCTCAGTCACTCATTCTGAAAGAATCCTCAACCACTCATCTGCTCTTCTTCCCCCAACACCAATTCACTCCTTTTCTTGAAATTTTTTGGAGCATCTCATTACACTCACTCATTACATTTTGTTACCTTGGGCCAAGTTTCACCATGGCCTTCAACATCCTACACAAACTGGTCTCTGCCTTTCTCCAGCATCATCTTGAGCCATTCTTCTCTGTTTGCCAAACACTAATAATTTAGATGGTTAACCTCGTCTGGCTTGTTAGGATTCTTCACATCTTCATTTAGAGGCTATCTTCTGGGAGTCACAGTTAACCTAATTAAAGAGGTTCCCCTTCTATTTATTTTCTATTACCTATTATTCTGTTTCATTCTTTGCTTTGTTCTTCCTATCAACCGCATATTGTCTGCTCTTCAACTGGCAAACAAGCTTCATGAGAACAGTGTCTTGCCTTTTTTTTTTTTTTTAATTGTTTTGGCTTCAGGTGCTTGCCATAGGGTAGGAACTCTATCCATCTTTGTTAAATTAAAATTAGTTACCGAAAGCTCTGTTGATTCTACTTTCAAAATGCCTCTTGAATATAACTTCCCTTTCTGCTCTTAATGCTTTTTCTCTAGCTTGATTCTTATTACCTGAAAAGCAGTGAAGAGTAATGGTCAAATATGCAGATTCAAGAGTAAGACTTTCTGGGTTTGAATCTTAGTCTCAACATGTACTAGCCATGGAACCTGAAGCAAATTATTGAACGACTGTATACCTAAGTTTACACATCTGTGAAATGGAGCTAATAATAGCATCTGCCTTATATGGCTGTTATAAGCATTAATGCACATAACTAGGTAGGCAATTAGCATATGTGCATAATAAGCAGTATGTCTTAGGTATTACTACTTTTCTCATAAACTATTATTGTAGCCTCCTAACTATCTCTAGTATCTTTACTGCTGTCTTTCTAAAACAAATTTGATCATATTACTTTGGGACTTAAAAAATTGTAATGGCTATAAACTGTTCATGCAGCGAAGTTGAGCACTCAGCATTGAGTACAAGGTTCTTCACAATATAATACCGTTTCCCACCACTCAGAAACATACTCCTATGTTCCAGCTGCTTGGGCTACTCATCCTTCCTCCAAAGCTAACAGCATGCCTTTCACTTATTCTGTACATTGGCTCATGTCCTTACCTCTGCCTGGAATGCCCCTTGCCCCTTCCAGACAGCCAAGTTCTTATCCTTCCTCCCATCTCTGAACACCCTGTTCCAATGTTGCCAGCCATAGCCATAACCTTGTGTGGCTCTTCCTAGTAATTGTAGCAATACCAAAAGTGACGACAGTTAAAGTTAAACTTGAATACTTACCATATGCCAGACACAGTGATAACCACTTCATATTTATTATCTCATTTAATCTTTTTAATGACTCTAGAAGAGAGAGATAATGTACTTTCCATATACACATTGAAAACCTCGGGTTAGCAAAGTTACCCAGAATTAGCAATTTCTCTGTATTTCAGTAGGATTTTAAAGATTTTTAAAATTTATGAGAGAGAGAGAGAGAGAGAGAATAAAAAAAGCAAGCACAAGCTGGGCAAGTGAGAAGGATAAGCAAGCTCCACACTAAGCATGGAGCCTGATGTTGGGCCTGATCTCATGACCCTGAGATCATGACCTGAGATCTTAATTGACTGAACTACCCAGACTCCCCCAGTAGGACATTAGATACACCTCTGTGATAGCTCCAGAACCCTGTCACACAAGTATTTATTCAAGCAGCTGCTCCCTGTCTCCTTTCCTGCAGAATGAGCCCCTTACAACTAAGAATTGTGTTATTCAATTCTTCATCCTTTAGGTTCACTGTGATGCCTGGCACATAGTAGTTGATCAGAAAGCACTTTCTTTTGCTAGAATTGAGTCCTTCATTAAGGTGTCCTAAATCAGTTTTCGACAACTTTCTCTAATTATTTCTAAGGTTTCCTTTGTCCTCGACCTGGCTTAAAATGATCTCATTAGCTTTTTCTGAGATAAATAATTATAAACCTCTTAAAGAAGGGATGGAGGGGCACCTAGGTGGTTCAATCAGTTAAACATCTGCCTTTGGCTTAGGTCATGATCCCAGGGTCCTGGGATAGAGCCCTACGTCGAGCCCCACATCAAGCTCCACAGTGGGGTCCCAGCTCAGTGGGGAGCCTGCTTTTCCCTCTCCCCTCTCACTCATGCTCTCTCTCTCTTACTATCTCTTTCTCAAATAAATGAATAAAAATTTAAAAATCTCTTTAAAAAAAGAGATAAAGCAAGAGAGAGTCACATGAGGACATTAAAGTTTTACTGATTTGAAAATCAACTTAGATCTCAAATGATGAAAAGCCCCAACTATAAAAAGAGATAAATGTAAACAGAGCATTCATATTCATTTTCTGGTACTGACACAAAAGGAGTAAAAGTGTCTTTTATTTTGATTAAATTTGTTTAGGGACCTCTTTACCTAATGATGTCCTTAAGATCTAAAGTAATTTTTGTCTTGTATTTTCTTTAAACAGTAAGATGCAGCTATACAAGTTTACTGACATAATAACGCTACGTATCTTTCACTAATGGTTACTTCTCTCTTCAAAACAATTTATGTCTTGTTTACAAAGAAGCTTTTGAAGTCACATGTGAAAAGATTAGGATTTTTCAGCAGAACTAACAGATAAAATTAGAAAAGTTGTGAAAGATATATTTATGTGAAAATTTAGTTAGTTTTTTTATTTCAGAATAAGCCACTATATAGAAAGAGATGTCTGGCAATGTGAATTATAACTTTATTTATTTGACTTTCCCCATGGACAGAAGCATTAGAAATTTTAATTTTGCAGAGATTTTCTTGAAGTTATGGAAAGAAACAAGAACATTGAAAATAAATTATTTTATTAATTAAGTGAAACTTGGGAAAGTAGCGGAAGTTTGCAGTGCAGTTACCAATCAGGCTACCAGAATAATTTCTCCCCCGTAGTCCTGCAATTTGGTTTTTTACTGGGGCAGAGAGAGAACATGCTAGAGAACTTGCCAGATACTAGGAATAGGGCTAGTCCTGGGGCTGGGAAGAAGGACATGTTAATAACTAACATTACTTGAGTACTCATTACGTATCACATACTGAGCTGAGGGCTGTAGCACACACGTATATACAGTGTCTCATTTGGTGGGCATTATTATTACCTCCACCTTATATTTGAGAAAACCAAAGCTCATAAGAATTTTGTAACTCGCCCAAGGAGACACAGCTAGTGATGGATGTCTAGCTGAGACCAAAACCCATGCAGCCCTGACTCCATTGGCTGCATTTTTAACCACTGTGCTGTAAATAGACTCAAGAGGCTAAAAGGTAGGCTCCAGAAGTTCTGTGTTCAGCTTTAGGATCCACAAATAGTAATTTGTGGTGATTATATGTAAGATTGTTAGGTTCGACCTAAGAAACTGAACAAATAGAAAGTCGAGAAATGCATTTCTAGTCAAGACTGATCCTCTTGGTCTTGGGGACCTTGCAAGGGCTACACATTAGGTAAGTTCCTTAGATAATAAGCAAATTTAATGTAATTAGAGTAAGTTGTACATATAGAATCACATGATTTTTGATGACATCTGAAGAAGTCTCACCACCAAAACCATTAGAAAGATACAGTCTTTACAATATTCTCAAACATCTCCGGGGGAGGTAGTTCACAGCCTCCTGAAAAAACATTACAGTTATGAATTTCTTTCTGACATGTAACCTACATCTATCAAATTGAGACTTAAACCCTAAATTCCTTAAATGTAAATGATGAACAGTTGTTCATCTATATACACTCAAGGAAACTATACAAAATGCTGAGTATAACTCTGCAGGGCCATGATAACGGTAGGGCAAATTCAGAGTCACTACTGGGAAGAAATTTTAGGCTGGCGAAATGTTCGATAGGTCTGAAAGAATTTGTTGTTGATGAATCTGTCAAGTGTTGCTGTATCAAAGGTCTAGGTAATGATTATGCACTTATGGATTACCGGCGTCTCTTAACTTTTCTCCTTCTCTCCTTGGCTGACTGCCCCATATAATTACTCTGCTTATTTGTATTTAAAATCTACCATCTTGCTATTTGTTAGCTCCTGTGGTTAAAAATATTTGCTAGTAGTTAAAACAACCCTTAGTCAAAAGAAAAGTATATATCATACATAGAATCATCTTTTTAAAATAGTCACTCTTTTTCTTACAAATAATGGACTGATTTTGCTTTTTTTTTTGACAGATTAATTCACTGAATTTGGCCCTCACCATTTGTCTTTTCTCATTTTGTGACAATGTCTTTTTACTGATGTCTTCTCTTTTTAATAGACTTTATTTCTTCAAAAAGCTTTAGGTTCAGGGCAAAACTGAGTGAGAAGTACAGAGTTCTCATATATTCTGTGCCCCTCATCCCCTTATGTACAACCTTCCCCTCTCCTGGCATTCCACACCATAGTGGTACATTTATTAAAATTGATGAACCTGTATTGGCACATCCTTATCACCCAAAGACCATAGTTTACATTAGGGGCCACTCTTGGTGTTGGGCATTGTACAGGTTTTGGCATGTATAATGACATATATCTACCACCAGTATCATATAGAATAGTTTTATTCTCCTAAAAATCACGTTTTTCCTGTTCATCCCTCTCTCTTCCTAATCCCCAGCAACTACTATATTTTTTTAAATAATAAATTAATTTTTTATTGGTGTTCAATTTGGCAACATACAGAATAACACCCAGTGCTCATCTGGTCAAGTGCCCCCCTCAGTGCCCGTCACCCATTTACCCCCACCCCCCACCCTCCTCCCCTTCCACCACCCCTAGTTCATTTCCCAGAGTTAGGAGTCTTTATGTTCTGTCTCTCTTTCTGATATTTCCTACCCATTTCTTCTCCCTTCCCTTCTATTCCCTTTCACTATTGTTATATTTTTATAGTCTTTGTAGTTTTTTTTTTTCAGAATGTTGCGTAGTTGGAATCATATATTGATTTTACATAGTCTTTTCAGATTGACTTTTTTTTCACTTAGTAATACACATTTAGGATTCCTCTGTGTCTTTTCACAGTTTGAAAGCGCATTTATTTTCAGCAGTGAATAATAATATTTCATTGTCTGGATGTAACCACAGTTTATTTATCCATTCACCTACTGAAGGACATCTTAGTTGCTTCCAAGTTTTGGCAGTTATGAAAAACTGCTATAAATATTCATGTACATGCACATAATCTCTCAATCCATTTGGGTAAATACAAAGGAGCTCAACTGCTGTGTTGTATGGTAGGAATATATTTAATTTCGTAAGAAACCACCAAATTGTCTTCCAAAGTAACTGTACCATTTTACATTCCCACTGGCAATGTATGAGAGTTCCTGTTGCTTCACATCCTTGTAAGCATTTGCTGTTGTCAGTGTTTGGATTTTGACCATCCTAATACATGTGTAATGGTATCCCATTATTGGTATTTTTTAATGATATTTTTGTTTATTTGGGAGAGAGAGAGAGCATGAGCAGAGGGGAGGAGCAGAGGCATGGGGAAAAGCAGACTCACCGCTGAGCAGACAGCCCAATGCTGAGCTCCACCCCAGGACCCTGAGATTACGACTTGAGCCAAAAGCAGAAGCTCAACCCACTGAGCCACCCAGACATCCCTCTCATTATTGTTTTAATTTGCATTTCCTTAATGATACGTGATGTTGAACATCTTTTTATATACTATTTACCATCTTTGTATCTTTTATTGGTGAGGTGTCTGCTCAGGTGTTTTGCCTAACATTTTCTTATGTAAAAAAAAATTTTTAAGATTTTATCTATTTGAGAGAGAGAGGGAAAAAGAGAAAGAACGAGTGGGGGAGGGAAAGGAAGAAGCAGATTCTGTACTGAAAGCAGAGACCGACATGGGGCTTGATCCCAGGACTCTGAAATCATAACCTGAGCTGAAGGCAGATGCTTAACCAACTAAGTCACCTAAGCATCCCATTAGTCTTGATTATTCAAATGTCTTTGAAGTCTTATTTATTTATATATTTGTTCAAATACATTTATTGATCACATTTTAGTGTGTCCTATGTCATGGGGATACAAGATGAATAGGGCCAGGTTTTTGGCCTCAGAGAGCAAACTGTCCACCATGAGAGACAGTCTAGCAATGGCTACCAGAGGTACATGTAGGGCATTAAGGCAGCCAAAGATACTTAGGAGTCCTTCTGCAGTATAGAGGGTCAAATAAGTAGCTACGGCAAAAGCAATAATAATACCTAACATTTATTTATTAAGCTCTTATTTTGTACCTGGCACTGTAGCCAAGAGTTTTATATACGTTATCTTTTTATTTATGAGCAAGAGCATGAGAGTGCACAAACGTGCGAGTGGGGAAGGGGGAAGGGGCAAAGGGAGAGAGAGATTCCCAGACTCCTCCTGAGCACAGAGTGTGTCACAGGGCCCGATCTCAGGACCCTGAGGTCATGACCTGGGCCAAAATAGAGAGTCTGATGCTCAAACGACTGAGCCATCCAGGCTCCCCAAATACATTACCAAATTTAAAGTTCACAATAATTCTGTGAGGTATGTCTACTTTAAACTCATTAAATTAAGGACTTCTGGGGGTGCCTGGGGAGCTCAGTGGTTGAGCATCTGCCTTAGGCTCAGGGCGTGATCTCGGGGTCCTGGGATTGAGTCCCACATCGGGATCCCCGTGGGGAACCTGCTTCTCCCTCTGCCTGTGTCTCTGCCTCTCTGTGTCTCTCATGAATAATTAATAAAATCTTTTAAAAAATTAAGGATTTCTGTTCAGTGAGGGACCAATAGACAAAGTTGAAAGACCAATAAGAGGAAGGGGAGAACATATCTGAAATGTCTAAAACCAGTGAAGGATTAAATACCTCTACTTTGAAAGGAACTCCTGCAAATAAACAAGGAAGAGATAGAAAAATCCACCTTTAAAATGGGCAAAGAAAATGAGGAGGCAGTTTACAAAAGACGAAATTCAAGAGGCTAAAAAATGTCTGAAGACACGTTCAAAAGTACTAGTAGTCAGAGAAATGCATATTAAAAGATTAAACTATCACTTTCCTCCTATAAGAATAGGGGGAAAAGTCAAGTGTGTGTGGAGGGGTAGGAATCCTCATGCACTACCGGTGGTAGTTTAGATGGGACATTTATTTGGGGGAGAAACCTGGCCCCACCTCACCAACTTAAATATGCAGATACTTTGCCCAAGTGATTTTGCTTCTTCTTTGCTCACAGATCTTAGCTCTTTTTCTGGAAGCAATGTTACTAGCCATTAGGCACGAGTAGTGATTGATCTTTGCCAGTCCTACCAATCCTGTACTTTTTTGTTGGGTCTGGAAATGGACATGTATTCAAGTCCTGTAAAAGCATTCTTAAGGGAAAGCCTGCTGGAACAGCTACTAAGATGCTTTCCTTGGGACGCCTGGGTGGCTCTGTAGTTGAGCATCTGCCTTGGGCTCAGAACGTGATCCCGGGGTCCTGGGATCAAGTCTTGCATCAGGTTCCCGGTAGAGAGCCTGCTTGTCCCTCTGCCTGTGTCTCTGCCTTTCTCTGTGTGTCTCTCTGAATAAATAAATAACATTTTTTAAAAAAAAGTAACGGAAATAATGAATGTAGATAGCATAATACTAAAAAAAATATTAGCTATGAAAATAGCTACGTCAGATCCTGTTTCGGACTGCCATGACAAGTTACTACAAACTAGGTGGCTTAAAACAACAGAATTTACTCTCACGGTCCTGGAGGCTGAAAATTTGAAATCACTGTTGGTAGGGCTATGCTCTCTCTTCCTGAAGTCTCTTGGGAAGAGTCTTTCCTTGCCTCTTCCAGCGTCTGGTGATGCCTAGCAGTCCTTGGTGTCCCGCAGGTTGTAGTTACATTAACCCACCATCTTCTGTGACTCTGATCTCTGTGTAAGTCTCACTTCTTCTTATAAGGACACAGTTATTGGATTTCTTTTTTTAAAGATTTTATTTATTTAGTCATGCAAGACACACAGACAGAGACAGAGACATAGGCAGAGGGAGAAGCAGGCTCCCCATAGGGAGCAAGATGCAGGACTCGATCCCAGGACCCCAGGATCATGACCTCGGCTGAAGGCAGACTGTCAACTGCTGAGTTACCCAGGTGTCCCTAGTTATTGGATTCTGAGGCCCACTCTAATGCAGTATGATTTGTCATTTTCTTTTTTTTTTTTTTTTTTAGATATTATTTATTTATCCCTGCAGGAGCCCAATGTGTGACTCGATCCCAGGACTCCAGGATCATGCCCTGGGCTGAAGGCCAATGTTCAACCATTGAGCCCCCAGGCATCCCTGTCATTTTGATTCTTATCTTGATTAGATCTGCAAAGATCCTCTTTCCAAATAAGGTCACTTTTTTTTTTTTTTAAAGATTTTATTTACTTATTGAGAGAGAGAGTGAACGAGAGAGAAAGAGCATGAACAGGGGCAGGGGCAGGGGCAGAGAGAGAAGTGGACTCCCTGCTGAGCAGGGAGCCCAATGCAGGGCTTGATCCCAGGACCCTGGGATCAGCCAAGGGAGAAGCTCAACCCACTGAGGCACCCAGGAGCATTCTGAGGTTCCAAGCATTCATAAATTTTGGGGGGACACTATTCAACCCATTACAGATCCTAGATGTTTTATTTATTTCATCAATAGCAGGAATATCTGAACTCAATTTTATATAACATTCTTATTAATAGCTTTATTTATAGTCTCTTATTTGCATTTTAGCTGATATAAATCAGTTGCAAATAACATCATTTCTCATTATCTCATTTTTTTTAAAGATTGTATTTATTTATGATAGACATAGAGAGAGAGAGGCAGAGACACAGGCAGAGGGAGAAGCAGGTTCCATGCCAGGAGCCCGACACGGGACTCAATCCCAGGACTCCAGGATCATGCCCTGGGCCATAGGCAGGCGCTAAACCGCTGAGCCACCCAGGGATCCCCTCATTATCTCATTATTATAAGTCAGTTCTATGCTATGATACATTATTTGTTGAAAATAGGTCCCTTTATGCTGATTCTCATTAAAGGACGTTACCACTCAAAATGTTACAGACACCTCAGTGTACTGAGAAAGAAACAAGCGAACAAAAATGATCACTTAAATAAAATTGGCAGTATTTTCCTTATTTAGCGATTATGATGACATGGTATTTATTAATAGATTTGCCCTATTTTTCTTCCTTTTGGTTTTTCTAGAAATGTTAATCCTTAACAACAACCATCATTACAGCATATTTATTATAGATGTTATTCTCTCCTCTCGCCTTCCAAAGCTATCTCAAATTATAGTTTGGAAAATACTTGTGGAAATTGTAACAGAAGACTCTTATTTTGAGAAACTTGAAATTCCAATTTTTAATATCAAGTTATTTCATTTATGAAATTCCTTTGAGAAAAGTTCCTTTAGTGATATATTGTGTGTTGATTTCAAAAAAAAACTTCTGCCCTTTGTTCTTTCACTTGTGTTCCTTAATTTTGATCTGCTAAAAATAGAACTTTAACTAGCAAAGAAACTGGATCTTCTTTCTCTCAAGGTCAATGTTAAGTGCATTTCACAAACTCTCCTTGGTAGATCGACTGTCAAAATTAATAAATTTAAGTTTTCTAAGACAAGCTTTAGACAAGGAGGCTATTTAATCATTGTTTTATTTAAATTTTTTGTCTAGTAGGCTTTAATTTATTAACTTAAATATTTTATTTGACTGAAGTATTTGAAAGAAAGAAAGAGAGAGAATGTCTGATCATTAAATTTGGCTAAATCAATCAGTGAGCAGAGCATTTCTAGAACTGAGCAGCTATTGTTACCAGATATAAAGAGAGGGAGAGATGTTAGTTATTCCTTTAAAAAACACTAAAAGTATTTATTTTTTATTAAAATAAAAGTGATATTTGCTATTTGTAGAAAATTAAGAAAAGCGGCACCTGAGTGGCTCAGTGGTTGAGCATCTGCCTTTAGCTCAGGACATGGTCCTGGAGTCCCGGGATTGAGTCCCACATGGTGCTCCCATCGAGGAGCCTGCATCTCCCTCTGCCTATGTCTCTGCCTCTGTCTCTGTGTCTCTAATGAATAAATAAATAAAATCTTTAAAAAAAAGAAAATTAAGAAAAATTGTATTTTCCATTTCTTTATGGAAAATTTCCACTTATCCTTGAGTTCTCAGCTGAAATTCCTCAGGAAAGCATCCTCTGACTAGGTTAGGCTGCCCTCCTACATGATGTCACCCGTACTTCTCCTTTATTGAACTTACCACAGTACAATTATTTAATAATTTGTGTAATTGTCTTTTTAATATCTGCCTTCCCTGCTATGTCTAAGTTCCATGTGGGTGGAGATTGTGTCTATCTTGTTCCCATCTACATCCTCAGTTCTTAGCATATTCTCTAGCACAGAGTAGATGCTCAATGAATAACTGTTGAGTAAATGAATAGATAAATAGAAATAGAACATCCACAGTCTCAATACCCAGAACTAGAAACTGATAACATTTTAGTGAGCTACCTTCTTATTTTTGTCTTTTTTAAAAGATGGTTAAGAAATTATTCCATATACAATTTTCTACATTCTTTTCACCTAATAGTATCCAGTTTTTCTTTTAATGATTATTTTTATTTAAGATGCTGTGTAAAGCCATGATAAAATAGAGAAATTCAACTAATACTGAGGAATGGGGAGTAAAAGCCCTCAAAGACCCCAATCTTCCTTCCTTCTCAGGTCTCCAGGGGATAATCACAGTTGATAGTTTAAGTACTAGTAGTAGTCCTCATACTGGTGTAACAAAATACCACAAATTCGATGACTTAAAACTAACAAATTTATTACCTTATAGTTTTGGAAGTCAGAAGTCCAAAATGGGTCAATAAAGCTGAGTTTCTTTTGGTGGTGCTAGGGGAATATCCATTTTATTGCCTTCTCCACTTCCTAGAAGCTGCTCTCATCCTTGGCTGGTGGCTTTTCATCACTGACCACTGCTTCCATCACCACATCTTTTCTTCGCTGACATTCTTGCCCTCCTCTTATAAGTACCCCTGTGATTACACTGGGCCTACCCAGAAAACTCAATATAATCTCCCTTACTCAAGAATGTAGTCACATTTGCAAAATCCCCTTTGTCCTGTTAGGTAACATATTCACAGGTTCTAAAGATTAAGACGTGGACATCTTTGGGGAGCCTTTATTCCTCTTATCATAGTATGTTTCTAGCAAGTTTCTGTAAACACACAACTCCTTCCTGCTCCTCCTCATCACCCCTATGTCTTCCTCAGAGAGGCCTTCCAGGATGTCCCACACATTATTAAAGAGTATATTTCAAATATTTATTAAATCTTTCTGGGACTTCAGAGAATTTCACAAGATGCCTATTGAATAAAAGCAATAGACAATTGAATAAAAACCAACTGAACAAAAGCGATTGCACTTATAGGAAAATTTCAGCTCTTGTAAAGTTGAACTCTGTCAGTTAGTGTGGTACCCACAGAACCAGTGACTTCTTGGTTGACAAGAGATGATTGCACTACTGATGAGATACCAAGTTTTACATCACCAAAGCATTCAACATGACTTTCTGTCCAGGTCATTATGGCATTTTAATGACAACACAGGATTTCCAAAAATGAGACTCTGAAGGGCAGTTGCTCTACTCTTACACTGAAGCAATGTTATTATGAGTTAGTTCTGAAGCTAATGAGAAGGTCATGAGCTGGAAATTGATTACAACAGGACAACACGCTATTATTAAATGCCTCACTGGAAGGAGAGAGGGAAAGTATTTGAAGCCAAACTGAAATGGAATTGAGGGTGGTCCAATGTCAAAATCAGTACCAGGAAATGATACAAATACACTGGAAAGAAAGCCCTTTTGCTTTATTTTAATTGATTTTTTCTATTTGTATTTTATTATATATCTCATTTCCTTTCTGAAGTTTATATTGCCCAAAGAGACATTTTGACTGTCAAATATGAAATGTACACATCAAATCCTTGCGGTGCTGATTGTTGTAGCAAACAGTCTTGCCTGAAGCAATTAAACTATATATAGTAAAAACCACATTGCAAAATCTCTTTCTGGGGCCATGTTCTGATCCTGATTACATGTATCCTTTCCACCCATTTTATTTTGTGATATTTATTTAGTTGCCACAAAAGTATTTAAGTTTATGGAAGTTCATCTTCCAAATTGTTTTGGGTAAATATTTAAACCAGACCTCGCTTGTCTAGTCATCCTAAACCCAGTTCACTTCCTGTGATCCTTATGTTAAACAACAATAACAACAAAATGGCACTCTTAAACATTTCAGTGTACAATTTTGATATCCAAAAGTCATCCTTAAAATTGTCCTTTCTCCTGCTTTCCAAATATCATTCATCATCATGTTCTGTTGGTTGTGATCTGAAAATTCTAATTGGTCCTCTCCATTTCCATCATTTCCATCCTTCTTACCCTGGTCCAAACTCCCTTTGCCTGGACTGTAGCCAAGGCCTCCCAAATGTTCTACTTGCAGCCATTCTTACTGAAGCCAGCATGATTTTTGCTATTCCGAAGCTTTCCTTCACGTGACCCCCAAGGCTTTGAAGGGACATGACACCTGCTTAGCAATGCAGTTTCATCTTGAAGCATGCTCTCTTTCATTCTTTGAATTGCATGCGTGAGGTCATTTAAAAACTTCCTCTAATAACCCAAGCTTCCTTCAGTAGGTTCTTTTTTTTTTTTTTTTTAAGATTCTATTTATTTATTCATGAGAGACACAGAGACATAGGCAGAGGGAGAAGCAGAGGGAGAAGCAGGCTCCATACAGGAAGCCCGATGTGGGACTCGATCCCGAGACTCCAGGATCATGCCCTGGGCCGAAGGCCGGGGCTAAACCACTGAGCCACCCAGGGATTCTTTCAGTAGGTTCTTTGTAAGAGCTGGCTCCCATCTTTATTTTTTCTTTCTTTCTTTCTTTCTTTCTTTCTTTCTTTCTTTCTTTCTCTCTCTCTTTCTTTCTTTCTTTCTTTCTTTCTTTCTTCTTTCTTTCTTTCCTCCCATCTTTAAAGCTCTTCTCTACATCTTTACCTCATTAACTCATTAATTTCAGCTTGATCCATTTCCTCAGGGAAGCCTACTCTGGTTTTTCTTACAAGGCTGGGTTCCTTACTAGGAACTCCCTTGTTAGACTTTTACATTTTTTAAAGTGCTTCCACTATTAATATCTGTTTCCCCTAGACTGTAAGCTCCAATGAGGGCAGCAACTTGCTAAGTTTTGGCTCTTTCTCCTCTTGCCTATGACTAGCACTGTGCCTGGTACAGAACTGGTGCTTAATAAATATTCACTCAGTGAATGAGTAATACAATGGTGTTCTTGATGCAGATAGGAGGAGAGAGAAAAAGGTAACAAAAAAGAAGATATAGTAGGGGCATAAGTTAATAAAAGAGCAAGAATAAACATTGATCTAACTCTAGACTCAATTGAATCAATCTGAGTAATAGCATGGATAGACTTTGTGGTAAACTCCCTGTGAGAGTCCTGCATAAAGAATTTTATTAGAGACGCCATTGATGTGTGTGATTTTGATGTGATAATCAAATGCTTGTTTTCTCTTTTGGTTGCTAAGTATTTATTCACTAAATGAGTAATGTAATTGAATTCTAGTCTAAATGCAAACTCTGGTTAACATTTATTTTTTTAATTGACATATAATTGACATAATGTTGCTATAGTTTTAGGTGTACAGTTTTTTCCTTGTGATGAAAACTTTTTTTTTACATATTTTTAAATTTAAATTCAATTAATTAATGTATAATGTATTAGTGGTTTCAGAGGTAGAGGTCAGTGATTCATCAGTCTTATATAACACCCAGTGCTCATGACATCACGTGCCCTCCTTAATGTCCATCACCCAGTTACCCTATCCCTCACCTACCCCCCCTCCAGTGACCCTCAGTTTGTTTCCTAGGATTAACAGTCTCTTATGGTTTGTCTCCCTCTATGATTTTACCTTATTTTATTTTTTCCTCTCTTCCCCTATAATTTTTTGTTTTGTTTCTTAAATTCCACCTATGAGTGAGATAATATGATAAATGTCTTTCTATGACTGACTTATTTCACTTAACATAATACGTGCTAGTTCCATGCACATCATTGCAAATGGTAAGATTTCTTTTTTTGATGGCTGAGTAGTATTCCATTGTGTGTGTGTGTGTGTGTGTGTATGTATCTCATATTTGTTGAAGAGACGACTGTCTTTTTTCCATTGGATATTCCTTCCTGCTTTGTTGAAGATTAGTTGACCATTGAGTTGAGGGCTCATTTCTGGGTTTTCTGTTCTGTTCCATTGACCTACATGTCTATTTCTGTGCCAGCACCAGATTGTTTTGATGATTACAGCTTTGTAATAGAGCTTGAAGTCTAGGATTGGGATGCCACCAGTTTTGGTTTTCTTTTTCAACATTCCTTTGGCTATTCGGGGGCTTTTCTGGTTTCATACAAATTTTAGGATTTGTTCCAGCTCTGTGAAAAATGTCGATGGTATTTTGATAAGGATTGCATTGAATTTTAGTTTGCTTTAGGTAGCATAGACATTTTAACAATATTTGTTCTTCCAACCCATGAGCATAGAATGTTTTTCCATTTCTGTGTGTCTTTCTCAATTTCTTTCATGAGTGTTCTATAGTTTTCTGAGTACAGATCCTTTGCCTCTTTTGTTAGGTTTATTCCTAGGTATCTTATGGTTTTGGATGCAATTATAAATGGGATTGACTCCTTAATTTCTCTTTCTTCCCTCTCATTGCTAGTGCATAGAAATGTAATGAGATTTCTGTGCATTGATTTTATATCCTGCTATGCTGCTGAATTCCTGTATGAGTTCTAGCAATCTTGGGGTGGAGTCTTTTGGGTTTCCATGTAGAGTATCATGTCATCTGTGAAGAGTTAGAGTTTGACTTATTCTTTGCTGATTCAGATGCCTTTTACTTCCTTTTAATTGTCTGATTGCTGAGGCTAGGACTTCTAGTACTATGTTGAACAACAGTAGTGAGAGTTGACACCCCTGCAGTGTTCCTGACTTTAGGGGAAAAGCTCTGAGTTTTCCCCCATTGAGAATGATATTCGCTGTGGACTTTTCATATAAAACTTTTAAGATCTACTCTCTTAGCAGCTTTCAAATACACAATACAGTATTGTAGCCAAGAAACAAGGATTTTTTGTGTTTGCTTGAATTATCAGTCACTGCATATAACTCTCTTCCACACCTCCTCTCAGAAAATGTGGTCTAACAAATCCTGTGCAAAGAAACACAGGAAAGGGAAAATGGGAAAATGGAACTCATCTAGCATTCTGTTGAAGGTGGATTATCCAATTTCTTTTCTATAAACTGCTCCATCAACATGGTCTACTCTGGATTATTTTAATATCATGACCATCTTCCCTGATTTTCATGCACAGAGTACACTCATTGGGATAAGTGGACATGTTTCCAAACACAGGGCTAAAGTCTGTCTATAGGGCATCCTGGTAATTTATACTGATCGCAGTTTGGTGTTTTGTATTCTTAAGGCAGGCCAAATGGAAGAGTTCTGAGTCCAAAGAGGCTGCCCAGTACCTGGCCAGGAGTGCCAAGAGCACTATGCTCCCTCCCCCTGTGGCTGGCTGTCAGGTTGCTGTCTACTTCAGTGCCAGTGGGACATGCAGTGTGACCCAAGGTTGGACAGGTGACAGGCTGGGGTGGGAATAGGGCTTGGTATTGTTAACTATGGTCACCATGCTAAACATCATATTCCCAGGATCTACTTATCTTAAACAGTAAATAGAAGTTTGTACCTTTTGAGTGCCTTTGCTCCTTTTTTGTCCACCTTGCCCCTCACCTCTGGCAACCACCAACCTGTTCTCTGTATCCATGGATTAACAGTTCCAACCAAATTTTAAACAATGAGATTTCACATATTAACAGATAAAAAAAATTATTTCCTGTGTTGAGTGGTGTTTAAAACTGCTCGTGTGTCCTACACTTGGGTATGAAGCTGGCTCTTTTCCACACTTGAAAATCAGTGGTTCAATGAAAAGACAAAGAGAAATAGAAATCTACTTCTTTAACATGACAATGAGTATTTATTCTAAGAGCTAATGATAGACTTAATGGAAAAATGCTAAAGCCATCCTTTTAAAAACAAAATGAAACAAGAAAATCTTCTTGCTATCAACATTAATTCTTCTTGCTATCCAGGCATAATATAAGCTAGAAAAAGAAATACAAGAAATAATATTGGAAAGGAAGAGACAAAAAGGTAAATTGAGGATAACATTACTTAAAAACTAGAAAAACCGAAACAATTTGTCAAACAAAAATCTTTTTTTTTTTTGGTCAAACAAAAATCTTAAGTAATTATTAATTAAATAATTCTTATCAAAATAGTGAAAAAGTACTTGGACAGAAAATACTATTTGAATATCAGCAATAACCGATCAGAATACATAGTATTATAGATATTACCTATTTATAATGATATATATGTATATATTTCCTATACAGTGAAAAAAGATCCATTAAGAATAACAACAAATGTTAACAATGCTTAGGAAGTTGCTTAATTTAAGTATCTCTGGCTTAAAGTTCTACCGAAAAATTAAAAAGAGGAACCGCAAATAGAGAGTTCCATATTCTAGGGTGAAGGACTAAATATGATAAAGATGCAGCTTTTCTCAAATTTATCAATAGATTCTGTAATAATCTCATTAAAAGTCAAAATAGTATTATTTTCTTATAACTTGGAAAATTATTATAAAATTCACGTGGAAAATGACCAGGCAAAATCATAAAAATCAAAGAATTTTTGTGAAAAATTAAGTATACTGGGCAGCCCCAGTGGCTCAGGGATTTAGCGCCACCTTCAGCCCGGGGTGTGATCCTGGAGACCCAGGATCGAGTCCTGCGTCAGGCTCGCTGCATGGAGCCTGCTTCTCCCTCTGCCTGTGTCTCTGCCTCTCACTCTCTGTGTGTTTCTCATGAATAAATAAATAAAATCTTAAAAAAAAAAAGAAAAATTAAGTTTACTAAAACGGTTAGCCCTAATGGCCAAATAATAAAGCATATTAAAGCAACAGTGATTAAAATAACACAGTACTGGCCCCAAAGAAAGACATATATTTTAACTGAAGTGGACAGAAAGCCCAGAAATACTGTATTTATGACAAGTGTTTAATAACAGAATTATTATGAGTCACTAGGTAAGGTAAGCATTACCTGTCAGATGACGGAATACCAATTTTGATAAAAGTAGTAGATTGCTACAGCAACGGCTCCCTAGAATCATGTCTCCATTTCTGCACCCTTGTGTCTCTTGCTATGGACACACTATAAAGTTTTGGGTGCTTTGTTATGCAGCAATAGATATCTCTTATAATATCTCCTGACATATACCAAAATATATTCTAGATAGTTGAATACTTAAATAAAAAATCAAAAGAAAATAAAAGTTGATCTGAGACTTGCATGAACTTGTGTCATTTCAGGTGTAAGACATTCTGGTAGTGTGCTCTCTTTACAAGGGAAAGCCTGAAAATTGAGCACCTAACATTAAATACCTCATGAGATACAGTAGCAAAGGAAACAAAATGGAAAGAGAGACAAGAGACTGGGAAAAGCAGTAGCATAAAATATGAAGGCTTAATGTCGCTTCTTCATAAGTGTATTCAAATTCATGTGTATAACAAAGCTATGAGCAGAATAGTTACATCAGAGTACGTAAGACAGTTTATACACACAGGGAAAGACGTCAGATCTTGAGAGCAATCAAGGAAGTAGAAGTAGAACAACCTTGACGTAACATTTTTGTAGCAAGAAATTTAGAGGGAAAAAAAGGTATAATTTGGTGTTAGGTTGTATTTTGATAGCACCATGAGTGTACATTTTGGAAAGCAATATATTGAAAGGCACTAACATTTTTCTACCTTTTGACTTAAGATTCCTGTTCTAGGAAATTATCCAAAGAGTATAATTCGACAGGTGTAAAAGGCCAAATGCACAAAGGTACGCTTTACAATATGGTTTTTATAGTAAAACTCGGAAACTTTGTATTGTCCAGTAAAGGGGCGACTACCTAGAGGCATTATTATTATATTATTATTATTGTTTGAGGAATTATGATGATGATGACGATGATGATGGATATCCAAGTTACGATTCAAATACAAAATCATGAAGATCACAAAGTAGCATAAACATGTTTATGTCATGCTAGATACAGATAATTTAAAATTGAATGCTTATAATGAACATAATGGAACGAATACACATGATCTTATCAAATTCTCAGACTCTCTTCGAAATAAATTTTAGCTCCACAGTTACAGAAGACACAAAAATTTAAACAATTTCTCCACGTTCAAGCTTTTAATGATAAGACCCCATGCCTGTTAACTGCAGCATCCACCCATGTTTCCCATTAACCCAATCCATCATCTTTATGTGGCAAAGGCTTGCTCTTCCCACTATATCCCACTTCATCGCTTCACATAATTCAAGGAATTGGCCACACTATGCAAACTAGGAAATAGCTTCTTAACATTTATGGGGGGGGGTGTCACAGGTTTTTCTCCCCCACTTTTCAAATAGACGTTTAAGCATTCTATTTTACAATACAAACACTGAAAATGCGGTTAAAGATCAAGGATCAAAGAAAAAAATTTAAAAAAAAACAAAAATAAATAAAACTCAGTTACATAGAACCTACTCTGTACTGGGCACCGTACCAAGTGCTTCATTAATCATTTAATGCTTACAATCATCCCAGGGGTAGGAAACAAAGGTAGAGGAAAAATTAATAAATTTCCTTACTGCCTACAGCCCACTGACAGGTCCTTGAGATAGGAGGGAGACCTTTCTCTAGGGACTCAACTGCCTCCATGTTGATACTTTGCCAAAGGCAAAAAGAAATCTTAGTTCAACCCCCAGGATCCTGTTAAGTCTACTTCAACATATAAAAGTTCTTTTGAAAACTTCTTTTATCTCTACTCCTCCAAGGTATATGTTGGAAATCATCCCCCAAACATATGACCCACCAATATCCATTCGAAGGGTGTCATGACTCAGGTTTTATTAGACAGTAATAAATGACATTTCCCCTAGATGGCTCAGTGGTTTAGCACCTGCCTTGGGCCCAGGGCGTGACCCTGGAGACCCTGGATGGAGTCCTGCATCGGGCTCCCTGCATGGGGCCTGCTTCTCCCTCTGCCTGTCTCTCTGCCTGTCTCTCTCTCTAGGTCTCTCATGAAAAAATAAAATCTTTTCAAAAAAATTAAATTAAAAGAAAGATAAATGCCTGAGGGATTCAGAGGAGGAGTTAATACCCTTAAAGGGGTTTCTCCAATATGAGTAGGACTAACCACAGTGGGTACTTAGTATGCATATGAATTATGAGTGAAGGAGGAGTTATCTAAAATGCAAATGTCCAGGGATCTCTGAGTGGCTCAGCGGTCAAGCACCTGCCTTCAGCCCAGGGCGTGACCTTGGAGACCCTGGATCCAGTCCCCATAGAGCTCCCTGCATGGAGCCTGCTTCTCCCTCTGCCCGTGTCTCTGCCTCTCTCTCTCTCTCTCTCTCTCTCTCTCTGTGTCTCCCATTAATAAATAAATAAAATCTTTTAAAAAAATAGGGGAGGTGGGCGGGGGGTGGGGGTGACTGGGTGACAGGCACTGAGGTGGGCAGTTGACGGGATGAGCACTGGGTGTTATTCTATATGCTGACAAATTGAACACCAATAAAAAAATAAATTTATTTTTTAAAAAAATTAAAAAAATTAGGCTCTCGGAGCTTGCAAAAAAAAAAAAAACAAACTTAATGCTATCCCTAACCATCTCCCAACTTGAAGGCACATAATGGGTCACTCCTCATGGCTCTAGCGCAGCTCTTTCTGCCCATGGGTCCTGTCCCTGTGCTTTAATGAAACCACCTTTTTGCATTAAAAAATAAAAAACAAAAAAGCGTCCCATCCGTCCTGCCCCCGCGACCCGGGGAAACTTGAACTCAGAGCAAGCACCTGCTCACTGAAGGCCGGCTTCAAGGAGGTGCGGGTGGTGTCGCAAAAAAAAAAGCGCCGCAAAACCGCGCCGCGCTGCTTTCCGGCACTGGCTCCGCCCCCTCCGGGAGCGGGAAGCGGCGCCGGGAGCATGGTGGCCGCCTGCCTTCCCCGCGAGGGCCTGAGGCCCCTGGCCGGGTGGTTGTTGCTTTTGTCCGTCGGCAGCGTGGCCGCTGGTCGGATCGAGGTAGGCGGAGGCCCCGCAGAGCCGATGCGCGAGCCCCGGCCGCCGCGGGAGCATCCTCGGGGCGCCGGGGACGGCGTCAGGCGGGGCGGGGCGGGGCCGCGGGGCTGTCCCTTCGCCCTTGACCCGCGACGAGGGGGCGGGGCGGAGGGTGGGGGCGGGGCGCGCGGGGGGCGGGGCGAAGCGCCTGCTCCTGGTTCTGCGTCGCGGGAGGTCGGAGCCCCTGCGCGCCTTTCCTCCCCCGGGCCTGGGGGCTCGGGCCTGCGCCCCCCGGGGCCAGGCGGGATCATCTTCCAGTTCGAGAACCGTCTTCCGCCGGAGCCCACGTCCTCCGGGGTTGCTGCTGAGTCACGCACCTGTTTTGAAATTACTATTATTATTATTTTTTGCAAATAAACTCTTTTTTTTTTTTAAATCGCACATGTTGATCACGGCTAGATTCTGTGTTCTGAACTTCAAAAATTGCTTTCACGGAGCCACACACCTGTTTTGAAATTATTATTATTTTTTTGCAAATAAATTTTTTTTTTTAAATCGCACATGGTGATCATGGCTCGATTCTGTGTTCTGAACTTCAAAAATTGCTTTCACTGTGTCACATACCTGTTTTGAAATTATTATTATTTTTGCAAATAAACTTTTTTTTTTTTTTAAATTGCACATGTTGATCATGGCTCGATTCTGTGTTCTGAACTTCAAAAATTGCTTTCACTGTGTCACATACCTGTTTTGAAATTATTATTATTACTATTTTTGCAAATAAACTTTTTTTTTTTAAATCGCACATGTTGATCATGGCTAGATTCTGTGTTCTGAACTTTAAAAATTGCTTTCAGGGGGGATCCCTGGGTGGCTCAGCGGTTTAACACCTGCCTTTGGCCCAGGGCGTGACCCTGGAGTCCCGGGATCGAGTCCCGCGTCGGGCTCCTGGCATGGAGCCTGCTTCTCCCTCTGCCTGTGTCTCTGCCTCTCTCTTTCTTTGTCTATCATAAGTAAATAAATAAATCTTAAAAAAAAAAAAAAGAATTGTTTTCAGGGCAGCCCGCGGTGGGGCTCAGTGGTTGAGCACCTGCGTTTGACCCCAGGGCATGACCCTGGAGTCCCGGGATCGAGTCCGACATCGGGTTCCCTGGACGGAGCCTGCTTCTCCCTCTGCCTGGGTCTCTGACTCTCTCTGTGTCTCATGAATAAATAAATAAAATCTTTGATAAATAAATAAACAAATAAATAAAATAAATTGCTTTCGCTTTTCCAGTTCCACTGGCTTCATGGGAGCCTTGGTCATTTCTTGCCTAGACTGTTTGCAAGAACTGTCTCGTCTCACCCCCCTCCCCTCCAGGCTTCTAGAGTCACTCACTTGGATGTTACATTAGGCTTCATAAAAGGTAAACCCACTCAGGTGGTTCTTAACCATTTAATTCTTTCAGTGTTTTCCTGGTTGCTCACAGAAGAAGGTCTAAACACATCATAATCTGGTCTCTGCCCACGTTTTGATCTTTTTTTTTTTTTAATTTGATTTATTTATTCATGAAAGACAGAGAGAGAGAGAGGCAGAGACACAGGCAGAGGGAGAAGTAGGTTCCTCCGCAGGGAGCCGGATGGGGGACTGGATCCCGGGATCACGACCTGAGCCAAAGGCAGGCGCCCAACCCCTAAGCCACCCAGGCATCCCCCAATTTGAATTTTAAAAACAAACAAACTATACTAATATATTACTCTCTTAAGTTCTTAGGTAACGAATCTACCAAAAAGTCAAAAGGAACACAAAATAATTCAATGTCATTAAAACCTGTTGAACAACCAATGATTTTCATGCAGCTAAATATCCAAAACACAGCAAGATTTTAAATTATAGGAATAATTAATTCAGTTTCGCTTTTTTTTTTTTTAAGATTTTATTTATTCATTCATGAGAGACACAGAGAGAGAGAGGCAGAGACACACAGGCAGAGGGAGAAGCAGGCCTCATGCAGGGAGCCTGATGTGGGACCCAATCCTGGGACCCTGGGGTCACCCTGTGGGCCAAAGGCAGACCAACTGCTGAATCACTGAGAGGTCCCCGTTTTGATCTTCTTATTGGAGTCCTTTCTTTCCACCTCCTAAGTACCTTGAGTTTGACCGGGTTTTAAAGTTTTTAAATACATACCCTCCAGTTAGAAAAGCTACGGTGCATGCACCCTCTCTCTCTGTATCCATAAATTACTGCTAATCTAGATATTCAATATTTATAAGGTGTGTGTATATATATATATATATATATATATATTTAAAGATTTTATTTATTCTTGAGAGACAGAGAGAGAGAGAGAGAGGCAGAGACACAGGCAGAGGGAGAAGCAGGCTCCATGCAGGGAGCCTGATGTGGGACTTGATCCAGGGTTTCCAGGATCACGCCCTGGGCTGCAGGCTGCGCTAAATCACTGGGCCACCCGGGCTGCCCTATAAGGTATATTTTTAATATAATACAAGTATGAATAGAAGTTCAGCTATTTTCCTCCTTTATTTTAGTGAATTATCTTGTATCCTTCATTTTGGATACCATTTTTTTTTTTGTAGTTACATTGTTGCTGTGGTTTTTCACATTAACTATGTTTTTTTTTTAATGCCTTTTTTTTTTTTTTACTAAGATGCAGTAAAAGCATAACCTCTGTAGAGCCTTTCCTTATCCCTTGCCTTTGCTTATACTGTTGTTAATTTGTACACTTAGCTAGTATAGCACTCATCTGCTATAATCCATACATACTTTATAGTACCTGTTGTTACATCATCGTTCGCTTAAGAATGGAAAGGCTAGGGATCCCTGGGTGGCGCAGCGGTTTGGCGCCTGCCTTTGGCCCAGGGCGCGATCCTGGAGACCCGGGATGGAATCCCACGTCGGGCTCCCTGCATGGAGCCTGCTTCTCCCTCTGCCTGTGTCTCTGCCTCTCTCTCTCTCTCTCTCTCTCTCTCTCTCTCTGTGTGACTATCATGAATAAATAAATAAAATCTTTAAAAAAAAAAAAAAAAGAAAGAATGGAAAGGCTAGGAGCACCTGGGTGGTTCAGTCAGTTAAGCCTCTGCTTTCAGCTCCGGTCAGGATCGCAGGGTTGTGGGATGGATTTCCGCATAGGGCGGGCTACCTTTGGGGAGCCTGCTTCTCCCTCTCTTTCTGCTGCTCCCCCTGCTTGTGCTCTCTTTCTCTCTGTGTCAAATAAATACATTAAAATCTTTAAAAAATAAAAAGAGTGTAGTAGTTCCCTAACTGGTCTGTCTCAAGTTTCTCTTCCTTCCAGTCTATTTTTCAAGCTGCAGCCAGAATAACTTTTAAAAATGCAAATCAGATCTTGTCACTCATAAACATCTTAATGCTTCCTTAAGGATAAAGAACAGAATCTTCAGTATGACCCATGAACAAGGCCCTGCATACTTTGGCCCCTGCCTTGCCTGCACTTCCAGTTCTCTCTCTCTCTTTCTCTCTCTCTTCTCTCTCTCTCTCTCTCTCTCGATCGATTTCTTTGACTTCTAGTTACTATAATCTTTCAGTTTCTCAAAACCTTTTAAGTTTCTTTCTGCCACTAGGGTGGATTTCCTTTTGTCTGGAATTATCTTCCCTATTCTCTTCATCTTTTGGATCCTAACCTAAATGTCACTTCTGGAAGGAAAGCTTCCCTGATGCCTTCCCACTTCCCACTGCCAGAATCAGGTCAAGTCAGGTCTCTCTAGGAGTCTTTTATACTCTTTCATGATACTGTGTATCTTTTCCCTAAAGGATTTATAGTTTGCCCTCATCTGCTTAATGTGTGTCTATCAAATTGGATAGTAACCTCTGGAGGCAAGTACTATGACTGTTTTGCCCATCATTGTATTCTGAGCACTCAGGACAGCAGCTGGCACATGACAACCAATAAATGGGATGAATGAATGAATGCTACATTGGCGTGGACATGTTTGCATGCTTCTTTATTGAACTCTGGGGTTCTTGAGAGGAAGCAGCATGCTTTTTAGTGATTTTTGTATCACCGTACTTTACGTGTACCTGGCACGTAATCGGCCCTCCATTCATGAGATGGAGAATGAGTGAGTAACTTTGCAATGCCTGTATTGTTTTGTTTAAACAATCACAAAAGAGTTTTGCCATATCGAATTCTTCACTGAAGTCTTAACGATGTAAGAATTTCCAGCTAGAAGGGACATTTGAGACTATTGAGTCAGATCTTACCTTCTGCATGAGGAAAGTCAAGTGACTTAATCCCAGTCTCATAGCTGTGTGTACAATAGGATTGGGGCTGAAGTCCAAATCTTCAGATTTTTAAACTAATGCTTTATCTACTGTAGTGCATTGTTTTCTTTTGCATCTAGGTATCTGTTGAAAAAGGTTAAAAAATACATGTATATGTGTATATGATCCACAGATTTGAGGGAATTTTTAATTTTTTTTCTCCTTGAAATTTTCTTGCCAGCTGAAAATTAAAACAGCTAATGTTTATTATGCGATTATTATGTTCCCATCACCATTCCTACCTTCTATGTGTTGGGTAATATTACTATTTTATAGATGGGAAAATGGAGGCTCAGAGCTTTCCTAAGCTTTTAACGCTAGTAAATAATAGGGCCCAGATTGGAATCCAGGCAGGGTGACTTCTCATAATTAATGCTGTTTGGTAGCAGATCTGGGGTCATTAAGGCTTATATCCACTATTATTTTAATATATAATATCATGCTCATTAGGTATTTGGATGTTGTTGGCTTTTGAGGTTTTGTAATACTCCACGATGGCAAATATGGTTCAGACTTTAACAGATTAGCCAAAGGATACATAACAATGTGCTAGAGAATGTGGTCAATCAAATATTTTGATGTGTTCAAATAAAGTAACTGGAACCATCTAGCACAGAGTAGGAAGAAGTAATGAATGAGACTTCAGTAAGAAGGGTGTTAATTTTTATGTGTAGCATCAAGGCATGAAAATAAGATGTTCACGGTTTGAAGACTGAATGGAAAACTAGAAGCATATGAGGAAGAGCTGGTTGTGTTCGAGATAAAATGTATAAAAACAAGCAGTGCCCTAAGACCCCACTCCAACAAAAAAATAAAACTTTGGTTCTGTATAAGATCAAAACACTAGAACCTTTATAAATGTGCATAGTGATAACTTACTCTCATTATATTATTACTGAAGACTCCATGAATCGTAACTGTTCTTTATCAGTCTTTATTCTCAGAAATGTGGTTTTTCTAATGTTTTTGTTCTTATTTGACTTGTAGGATCAAACAGAACAATTCTTTAGAAGTGGCCATACAAATAACTGGGCTGTTTTGGTAAGTAAGTTCTGTAAAGGTATATGTTGCTGTTCACATTAGATATGTGAGAAAATTTTGTGTGAATCAAATTTCTGAAAAAAAAGTTTCTCATCTTACACGCCTTATTTGATTTGGCTGTATTTTAAGTTGTATGAACTAATATTCTGTGCCTTCAGTATGCTGTGTGGTGATATGTAAATGAATATAAGAATAAATAGGGATGCTATTGTTAAAGGAATCATTTTATAAAATGTACAATTCATGATGGAAACTAATAATTGTATTATCTATAATGTTAGTTTGTAAAATACTCTCTACTTGGACTGTTTTTTAATTGTTTTCTTTTCTGGCTATAAAAATAAATGATCGTCATAGAAAATTCAAATTATACAGAAAAGTTTAGAAGAGGACAGATTAATTTTATGTTGGGTGACTATCACCTCAATTTAAAAAAACGGAAGACAGAGAAAATATGTTCAAGTCCCACGCATGCCAGAATTAACATTTTGATTCCTCTAGCCTTCTTTCCCTCCACATATAAGCACAAAGATAAATGATTTTATGTAACTAGGGTCATCTTATACCTGTTTTTTTTGCATCCCATAGCAGTATATCTTGGAGGTCTTTCCCTGTCAATGTAGAGATGCATAGTCTACTTCCAAAGGCTGCGATATTTTCCATTTTATGAACGTACCATAATCTGTAGTTCATGGGTATTTAGATTCTAAATCTTTAATCATTTTAAACAAGACTATGTTGGACAGCCTTATACCTACGCCTCTGTGAACCTGACTGATACTCTTTTTAGGATAAATTCCTAAGGCATTAATTTGGGAAGTTATGGAGCATAATTGTTCTCCAGAAGCACTGTACCTCTTTTCTCTAATCCCAAAACAACTATGTATTATGACTCTCTGCCTTTTCTTTTTGACTGCTAGGTAACAAATTAAGTTTTGTTTTAATATCATTTGTTTTGATTCTTAGTAAAGTTTACTTATTGGCCTATTTTTTTCTTCTGCCCTTTTTTTTTCTTGGTGTGAATTACCATCTTAATTTATCTGGATTTATAAATTCATATTTTAAATTTCCCTAATAGAATAGAATACACGTCATCAATTCTGTTTTTCTTGCACTTGGAAAGTATTTGGATGATAGTTCCAGTCCCTGTTGGGGACTTTTTCATGACATTTATATGATTAGAAGATATAATAAATTTGACTTAATGAAAGAAAATATATGAAAGGGTTGACTAGAAGAAAGAATGAGGAAATAAGGAGGCAAGAAAGAAAGTGAATTTTTGTGAAAAAGGAAGGGGGAGTAGATGACGCACTGCATGTCAAAGCCAGTAACTCATGTTGGAAAAGGAGAAAAACAGGATAATGAATTGTAGGACTTCAGTGGGAGTGTAAAGGAGGTGGGTGGGTGGGTGGGTAGAGGACTTAGACTAAGAGTGTAGAACAACTGCATAAGACTATAATTACCTTTACTAAGGCTAAAGGATGACTGCATGTTTGGGGCCTTGTAGTTTTATTGAGAATAGTTTCATTAAAGTATGTAATTATCTCTAGGTTGCTAAAAGTAAATAGTGATTACATTTGCCATATATATCTGTATTACATACAATTTTATTGTGATTAAATAGAATACCCTAACGTGAGTACATGGATCGTTTTATTGTTCTTCAACAAACAACACCTCTATGCTACTCCTCCAAAGAGATTTTATGAAGAAATTGAACAAAAGCTGCTCAAGATAAGGAGACAGGTTTTTGGTGACCACTTAAAAGAGGAGGTAACTTACCAAGAGGCAGGCCACGCTCCACCATTCCAGAGGATAACTTGCTCTCCAGGAAACTAAGAGTTCTTTAATGACTAATCTCTCTATGGGAATTCTTAAAAAAGGGAGTACCTGCCTACCTTTCAGACAACTAATTGCCAAAGGGCTCATCCTATGGAGTAAGAGCCTATTACCTATTAGCTTATACAGCATACACACTGAAGCTTTCTTAGGCTGGGAAACCTCTAACTGAGCCCCTCTTTGGTCTCAGTAACTTGGGTCTCAGATAAGAAATTAAATGAGGATGAGAAAGAATTACTACTGAGCATTTCACAACAATTGCAGTTTTGTATTGTGTGCAATATTTTACTCATGGACTCAGACTTTGTAAAGTGAGACTTTAGTGAATTGTGCTTTCTTAAATGGAAAATTGTGAAATTTGACCAGGCCCAAGTTGGAAATACAAAGCATGCATTTTTTTTTCAGTGTTATATAATTCACATTTAAAAAACATGTGTTTTTATTCTTTACCAATTTGAATTATTTTGTTTTTAGTCTTGACTAAATGATCAAACATAAATGAATGCCCTTTTGCCATTGTACTATGACTGAGAAACTTTGCCACCATAGGGAGATAGAAGGAAAATTGAATTTCATTTTAGTTTCAAGATCTGCTTTCAGTAAATCATTTTTGCTGCTGTTTGTTTGTTTTTTTATTTATTTTTAAAAGATTTTATTTATTTATTCATGAGAGAGAGAGAGAGAGAGGCAGAGACACAGGCAGAGGGAGAAGCAGGCTCCATTGCAGGGAGCCTGATGGGGGACTCGATCCCGGGTCTCTAGGATCACAACCTGGGCTGAAGGTGGTGCTAAACCGCTGAGCCACCCGGGCTGCCCTTTGCTCCTGTTTAATAAAAAAAATCTATAATGCTAATCCTTACTCATGGTTAAAAAAAGGTACAGTGAGGAAGCGTGTAAACTGAAAAATCACAATACCCCTCTTTGACTCCCATTTTTAATCTCTGTAATCACTATTATTATTTTCTTGTGCATCCTTTCAGATATTTCCAGTGCATATAATTACATTCCTATGTAACCCTCCCTCCTTTTAAAAAGGCTAATGGATCATATCACATGCTCTTTTACAATGGGCTTTTTTTTTTTTTTTTTTTGTATTTTATTATGAGAATATGAATAATTTATATTAAGTTGGTATGCCCTGGTCCTTCTCTTTTGCCACCTTCATTTCATGTCTAGTAAGTTGCTGGTAAAAATGAAGGCAGTCTCTCAGGTTTATGCTTAAATAATAGCTGAGAAAAGGCTTTTGGGTATGATAAAGTGCACTGAATATACTGGTTTTTATTATGACCAATTCAGATGTAAATTAAGCTATTTCTGCTCAAGTTATGGAATCAGTAGATTTCTAGCTTTATTTCAATTTTTCCTAGTATAGGCAATGTTATAGTGAAGATTCTTGAATATGTATTTTTGCGTACTTATCTCAGATAAATCAAAAGATAAATATATATTCAAATTTGATGTATGTTGCAAATTACCTTCTTAGAAGGTTTAGATTAGTTTAAATTCCCAACAGTAGAATATGGGTTATTCATTTTCCCACATGATTGCCAATACTATGAATTGTCATGAACTTTTGAATACTTATCAATTCGATTTGTGTTTTTTAAATTATGACAAAAGTTGAGCATCATTAAGAGTTTTATTGCCCATTTTGAATACCTTTATTATGAAATGATTGCTCTCATCTTTTTCCCATTTTTGAAAATTGGATTGCTCATTTTTTTCTCATGGAGCTACAGTTATTTCCAGTTTTTCATTTCATTTAGGACTTCATGGTATTTTTGACACATGGAATTCTACATTTTAATATAGTCAAAAATTATAATCTTTTCCTTATTGGATTCCAGGTTGAAAATTCATCTTAATAAAACCTTGTGTTCTTTTCTGTTTGCAAGGACAGGAGTATTTATGCAATTCTCAAAGCTGTCATTATACCTACTACAAGCAGAGGCATGTTGTAGGAGGTAGGGAGGGTCTTTGGGGTATTTATTTATTTATTTAAAGATTTTTATTTATTCATGAGAGAGAGAGAGAGAGAGAGAGAGAGAGGCAGAGAGACACAGGTAGAGCGAGAAGCAGGCTCCATGCAGGGAGCCTGACATGGGACTTGATCCCGGGACTCCAGGATGACGCCCTGGGCTGAAGGTGGCACTAAAGTGCCGAGTCAGTCAGGCTGCCCTCTTTGGGGCTTTTAGAATGGATTTTCCAGAGGGCTGATTTTTGAGGCATGGCCTTAGATTTGCCCGGTACCTTTGATATAATTTTTAGGGATCATTTTTTTTTAATGTAAAACTTATTTGAATTGTTTCTAGTTTTCTATCAGTTCAATAGTTTCTTTATGATGCATTCTCTTACGTCCATGTGAAAGTGGTATATTATCTGTCTCACATTTTTCATAACTAGAATTCGAAAGCAATTCAGAGTGAAAGGAATATTATATAACCCAAGGTAGTTAATTTTCTATTTTATAAAGAGATTATGGGCATTGCCTTTGATTCTAAAGAATTTAATCTTTTTAAACTTAGGAACGTTATAGAATCACATAAATTGAGAGTAACTAAGTTGGTTAAGTACTTGATTAAATTCTTCCCAAATTTGGTTTCTCTTAAGCTGAATGGTCTTTTTAATTTAATAGCAGTTATGAAAGACTTCTTTCTAGAGAGATTAGTTTTATTGACAATTGTTCGTATGCTTTCCTGTTTGTAAGTCTAAATTATGATGTACTTTTTTTTAAGGGATCTGTAAATCCTACTTAAGGAGAAATAATTCTGTAACTTGGTGGCTTATTTTGATTCATAACAATAATATATTTGTTTTAATACTTCAGGTATGTACATCCCGGTTCTGGTTTAATTATCGACATGTTGCAAATACTCTTTCTGTTTACAGAAGTGTCAAGAGGCTAGGTATTCCTGACAGGTAAGAATTCTTAATAAAGCTTAACTCTGAACCTCAGTGAAAATTACTGTTAGACAGTTGTTATTATTTTTGCATGTTTATGTTGCTTTCAGAGATAAAGTGATTTGAAATTTTATTGTTGTTAGAGTATACCATCATGTATATAAAGTGGCTGTTACTTAAGACTGTTTGGCAAATTACATAAAACAACAATTAATACCTTAGAAGGCAAAAAGATTTAAGTATAATTGTTTAATGTCATTTATTTATTTTATTAAATTCTTCAGTCTGGGTTTCTAATTGTAGGCAACAGAAAACAATTTTGACTGATTCAAGTAGAAAAGTAATTTATTGAAAGTATATTGTTAGTTCACCAAATTGCTGGGAAGGCTGTATACAGTCTTAAGTCAGGAACATGTTAGACTAGGTAACAGGAAAGACATCTGAAAATCATGACAGAAAACCAGCCAGTGACAATGATGCTGCCACAAATTGCTGCCTAGACTCAACTACTGCATAGCTGCCACCATCACCTTTAAAAACTTAATGTTGCTGCTTCTGCCTGCTGCCAGAATGCAGCTCTTGTTGTCCTAGCTTCTTACTCTCTCTAGCTCTTAATTTAGAGTTCTTGGTGGGAAAGACATATTGGCATTAAAGTGCCTGTGCTCATGCTGAAGGGGTGACGGGAAGAATGACTATGGCATTTTTAGCTTCTATAAATGGAGGTAGGCTCTGCCTTCTAACGAGACTCATGAAGTGGGATATTTCCTATTTACATGAGGGAGTTCAGGTACTAAGCAAAACCCCTATGCCTCTGCCTGGATACATATTCTCTACCTTCGGTTTGTCAGATATGATCGGGCTAGTTTTGCTACTTCCAGTGTAGTTACAGAAGAAACTGTGTTCAATTTAGTGATTTAGGTTTGATTTATTTAGTCCTATGTTCCCCTCTTACTTTGAGGCAATATGGAAAGAGCTTTGCAACCAGATAGATGGAAATTTGAAATCTGAGTTAGTAAGTGATTTTTGTTAAGTCACTTTATCATAGCCTGTTTCCTCGGTGATGTGGTCATAACAGTACCTACTTTGCAGGACTCGGGTCCTTGCAATAAAAAGCAAATAGAGATATGTATAAAGTGCTGTAGGAGTAGAAAGGAAGCAGTGAATAACTCAGGAAACAGAGACATTACATTCTATGTAAATAGATCATGTTAGCCTGAGAAGCTGATGAGAACTGTAATTTAATTCCTGTATTTCATCTGGAAATTAAGGCAACTTGGTAATATTACCATTTTAAAAAGTATATTAAATTAAGTGTGAGAAAGAATGGTTTGCTATATCAAGTTTACAGGTATTATTCTTGCAATTAGCCAATTACTATAATTTGTCAATTGGTTCTCTTCTAATAGGGCTGTGTGGTTAGTCCTTTGGCTTTTAACTGCTGTTGCTTCTATACACTGTTTGCTCCTCCAGGGAGTTAGTATGCATAGTTTGGCAATAGTTTTGACTTTAGTAAATGAATCTTTGTCTGGTCTATAGGTTATTATGGTATGTTTAAATGCTCTAAGTAAGATTTAGAGAGACATTTTATTTTTTATTTTATTTTTTATTTTTTAGAGAGACTTTTTAAAACAGAATATAACCATAGGCTGTATTTTATATATTATAATTGGTAGGTTTGCTCCAAGGTTTCTGAAGCACATTCTTTAAAAGCTTATTATTTCGTGGGATTGCCTGTTTACCTCTCTGTGACATCTTTTATGGGGAACGAATTGGGGATTTAAACCCATTTGTTATTTTACAAACAGAGATCAATATAAAAGATTCGATTTGGCTTTTAGCCTATTTACAGTGAATATTCCTCTTACTAGTGATTTGTCTTAGCTTTACTCTTACCTGGAATTAAGTATAAAGATATTTCTAACTAAATTCTTAGGAAGTGACAAATGTTATAAAATAACAGTTTGGAAACTTAAACCATTAAGAACAGTTTGTAGTTTTATTTTAATTTATTTATTTATTTTTTAAAAATATTTTATTTATTCATTCATGAAAGAGAGAGAGGCAGAGACATAGGCAGAGGGAGAAGCAGGCTCCCCACAGGGAGCCCCATGTGGGACTTGATCCCAGGACTCCAATCGATCCCGGGACTCCAGGATCACGCCCTGAGCCAAAGGCAGATGCTCAACCGCTGAGCCACCCAGGTGTCCCAGTTTGTAGTTTTAAAGCTTGAATTTCAAAATGCAGTTTGAATTTGTTTTTATACATTATGGAACATTTTTAAGTTAAAAAATATAATAACTTTTGTTCATATTTTAGGTACATATGTCAAGAAAAATGACTGTTCATTTAGTAAAAATTATGAGTAGGGCTTTGTTTTGTTTTTGTTTTTTAATTTGTTTCTTTTTCAAGGGAGCATTTTACCTTTGTCTTGAAATGCAAGGATTTGCATATAATTTTCTCATATACCTCAATAAGGAATTAGTTCATGTCACAAATCATTCATTGTAATACATGATACAAGTGATTGCTACTTATTTTGGAAGTTCACCTCAATTCCATAGGTTCCGTTTGAAATGTCACATTAGTCATGTCACTACCCTGGGTCTAACTTCTCTGATCTGTCTGTAATTTCCCATGTTCCGACCATATTGATCCATTCCCTGTGCCTGGAATGCTTGTCTGTACTTCTGGCTCATTTCTACCAAAACCTGGCCGTGAATCCAAATCTCTTATGGTTAAAAATACAGATTTCTTGGCTCCACCTCTGGTGATTCTAATTCACTAACTTTTAAGTGAGGCCTAGACAGCAGCTCTAGATGTGGTTCTGATGCACAGTCAAGTTTAGGAAGCACAGCTTTAATTTATACCTGACCTTGCAAATTTACCCTAATACTTCAAGAACATCTTTCCCTACTCCCTTTCTCTGTTTATGTGGTATCCTTTTTTTTTTTTTTTAAAGATTTTATTTATTTATTCATAGAGACACACACAGAGAGAGAGAGAGGCAGAGGCACAGGCAGAGGAAGAAGCAAGCTCCATGCAGGGAGCCTGATGTGGGACTCGATCCAGGGTCCCCAGGATCAAACCCCGGGCTGCAGGCAGCGCTAAACCGCTGCACCACTGGGGCTGCCCTGTTTATGTGGTATCCTGTGTATGCTTTGATTATGTCTCCCTCAGTAGATTATAAATTCTTTGAAAGGAATACAGATTATATTTTACTTCATTTTGTACTTGTAGCAGTAGCACAGTGCCTGACCTATAGTAGGTTCTCAGTAAAGATCGGGTAAATAAACAAGTGACTTGGAAATACTTTATCAGGTAGGCAAAGCAAACACAAGTTCATACTTTAAAAATAAAAACATTTCTCATTCCTAAATTGTGTTATTTTAGTTCTTGGCAAATGTTAATATGATATAAAAGACATTTTAATAAATAGTTTGTCAGAATTTTATAATACCATTTCAAAATGTTGACTCAGGGGAAAGGGGTTTTAATGGTTATGGGAGAAAATAAAGAGACATACTATTATTATATTTATACCTAAGTTCCATGGAGGACAGGCATTTTTTACTTTGTGTCCATGCTTTCTGTAACCTTACCCACTCTCAGATACTTTGTTTTTATTTGCCTGGTTTTAATTCCATAAACATTTCACTTTTTCAGGAGTTTTTCTTGCCCTCAAATAATTGTTTTGGACTAAATCTCTGTTTTGCTACTTCCAATGTGCTTAATATGCTTAGGAGGGAAAGAAAAGGCATTAAGCAGAGGTCAGGCCCTAATATTGGTATATGAAACAAAACTTGAGCCAAAAGTCTTCTTTTTTTAAAAAAGATTTTATTTTTTTATTCATGAGAGACATAGGCAGAGGGAGGAGGCTCCCTACAGGGAGTCTCAGCAAATTAAAAAAGATTGAAATAATATCATGTGTCTTTTCCATCCTCAGTGGTATAAAACTAGAAATCAATCACACACACACACACACACACAAAATCTGGAAAGAAGACAAATGCATGGAGACTAAATAGCTTGCTACTTAACAATGAATGTGTCAATCCAGGAATCAAAGAGGAAATTTAAAAATATGTAGAAACAAATGAAAATGAAAACACAGTAGTTCAAAATCTTTGGGATGCAGCAAAAGCTGGTCTAAGAGGGAAGTTTGTAGTAATGTAGGCCCATATCAACAAGCAAGAAAAATCTCAAACAACCTAACATTACACCTAAAGGAGCCAGAAAAAGAAGACACAAAGCCCTAAACTAGTAGTAGGAAGAAAATAATAAAGATTAGAGCAGGAATAAATAGAGACTAAAAACAAAACAAAGCAACAATAGAACAGATCAGTGAAACCAGGAGCTGGTTCTATGAAAAGATCAAAGATCAACCAAATTGATAAACTTTTAGACTCATAAAAATAAAAAGAGAGGGGAACTCAAAATCAGAAATGAAAAAGGAGAAAGAACCACAAGGGGCACCTGGCTGTCTCAGTCAGTAGAGCATGTGACTCTTGGTTTCAAGGTTGTGAGTTTGAGCCCCATATTGATTATAACGATTACTTAAAAAAACAAAAAAATATCAGAGAAAGACAATTATCCTATGATCATACTCATGTGGAATTTAAGAAACAAGACAGAAAATGATAGGGGAAGAGAAGAAAAAATAAGACGAAATCAGAGAGGGAGAAAAACTATAAGAGACTCAATCATAGAAAACAAAAACTGAGGTCACTGGAGGGGAGGAGGATAAAGGGTTGGGACAACTGGATGATGTGATATCATGGAAGTATTGGCATTATGTAAGACTGATGAATCACTGACCTCTACCTCTGAAACCATTAATACTTTATAGGTTAATTAATTGAATTTAAATAAAATTAAACATTTTAATAATAAAATAAAATATAGAAGATCAAGAAAAAACCATCATGAAGTTTTCTCAAAAAATTAGGAATAGAACTGTTATGTGATCCAGCCATTCCACTTCTGGTTGTGTATCCAAAGGAAATAAAATCAAGATCTCAAAGATATATCTGCACTAAAATTAAAAGAAACACCCAAAACAAAAAGCAACAACAGAGAAAAAATAAAATAAAACAACACCATGGAAGTACAAAGAATTATAAGAGAATATTATGAAAAACTATACCAACAAATTGGACATCCTAGAAGAAACAGATAAATTCCTAGAAATATGCCTTCCAAAACTGAACAGGAAGAAATAGAAATATTGAATAAATTACTAGCAATGAAATCAAATCAGTAATTAAAAAAATTACCAACAAACAAAAGTCCAGGACTAGTTGGTTTCACAGGTGGATTCTACCAAACATTTTATTTTTTTTTTATTTTTTTTATTTTTATTTTTTTGTCAAAATTCATTTTTATTAATAGAAAATAAACACTTATTCCAGTTTCAGTTTTTATACTTGAAGTTGCTAATAAAAAAAAAAGAATTTAAAATAATCACTTAATCATCCTGTTTCGACTAAGACAATGAAGCTGTGGCTTAAAAAAAAATTCAGCACCATTTGCTCATATAGGTCTTTCAGAATTTGTTCTTAAAGTTTCTGGAACTTTCCTGTCTGTTAAGTACAGGAGTTACTGAGCTACATGAGGAAGTCTCTCTGAGACGACCAATGAGAAGTTAAGTTAAGCAGTTGTCATAAAAGGAATCCCTGTATGGTAACCTGGACTATACAAAGATCCCCTCCCCTCCAGCTCAGGAGGGACATGCCTCTAAGCACTGAGGTATGAAGAGTCAGACTGTTATTTGCTGTTAGAATTAGCTAATAACAGTAAATCTCTGGCACGGATGCTACTGGTCTATAGTATCTTGTGATTTTAGGAACTTCTGTAAATAGTTTCGATTTAATTCACTTTATTCAGAAATTAAACCTGTTTAATGAAGTTCACTACTCTGCCAGAGTATCTGCTGGTTTAGTATCCTTAAAAAATATATATCATACGTGTAGGTAACTCATAGTCTTAAAGTATACTTATTAGAATACTGCATTATTCAAACCAAAACCTATTTTAACAACATGTTTATAATTAAAAGCAGCTAATGAAATGAAATTCCAAGTTATGACAAGGGAGACTCACTCTCACTTGAAGCTGTGTTGCTTAGAGAACTTTAAAAAAAAAAAAAAAAAAAAGCATATGCCCTTAAAGTAATTCAAGGACAGGTCAGGAGACACCCTCTCCTCATTCTTTACTATAAGACTCCAGTTAAGGATGGGCCAGAAATGAGCCTTTCTAGATATTTCAGAAAAGTCCATAGATGGGTTATAAAGACTTTTAAGAATGTCTCTGTATCTATCTGTGAGTAGTGCTTATCAGGATTTCCTAAAAGCACAAAGGCAAGTCCATATACTCGCTCAGCTTTGAGAAGAATGGGAGGTGGACTGGGCGGACTGTGAGGACCATCCTTAGCTGGAGCTTCAGTGGGTTTTTTACTATATGCTGATCACCAATGTAAGTCTAGGCAGACTTTTGTGAGAGAATAGTGTTTGTGGCCAGGACCTCTTTTGGGCATCTTTTCCTAAGTAGAATACACAACAGATAAGGGAGTAGGGGAGGTAATACAGGGAAGCTTCTCTTTCCAGCTCAGAAGGAGTTGATGAAGCCCATATATGCATTCAAGAAGCCCATGGGATCCTCTAGCTGTGGATAGTGGCTAATGTGGTCATCCAGAATCGACACTGTGGACTGCGGCAGCGTTTTCCTGTACAGCTCCAAAAACTCTGGATAGGGATTTACAGGATCCAGTGGCCCATAGATAAAATGAATGGGAATAGTTACAGAAGCAAGAGCTCCCACCCAGCGTCTTCTAAACTTCTTCCTCTGGTTGATGTACTGTAAGAGACTGTCGATAACTAAGTTCCCATCGTTGTTGCGAATCCCTGCCCACATGTCCCACCGCTCACTCTCAGAGGGGCGGGTGTACGGCCCAAAGACTGGGGTGAGACCTCGGGAGAATACAAAGAAGTTCATCAATCGAGTGAGGATGGGTGACAACATGCCTCCATCTTTGAGAAGCTTTTGGAGAAGGAGAGGACGGTGAGTCTCAGGAAATATACCTCCATTTGACAGACAGAGACTCTTTCTGGTAAGCCGGCCGGATCGATTCTGCTTGAACCTGTAGAGCAGCTCCTGAGCCACGATGTCCCCATAGTCATGAGACAAAAGGTTGACCCTCCGGTTATGGAGCCCCAGCTGTCGCAGAAGTGCTTCCACAATGCTGGCCTGCTCGAATATGGAGTAGTGGTGTGGTCTTGGTTTGTCACTGAAGCCAAAGCCCAAGAAATCAAGGGCAATCACTCGATGAAACCTCAGGGTCAGACCTTCCCAAATCTTGTACCAGTCATAGCTGGATGTTGGAAAGCCTTGTAAAAGCATAACTATCTCAGGACTTCCAACCACACCCACAGAGTCTTGGTAGAAGATGTGCAGTCCCTTGTAGGTGAAAAATTTGCCCGATGATTTCCATGAGCGAAGAGCAGGAGAAAGCTGGGGTGGTGGGATGTGCAGATAGGCCGCCAGCAGGGGCACAGCTAACAGCCCCACCTGCACCCACCACTCCCTCATCCTGCGGAGGCGATCTCGGTGCACCAGGGCTGCGTCCTATCCCATGCCGCCCGGCTCGCCGGCTTGCAGCACCGGGCACCGCAGCGCCCGCAGCAGGGCCAGCCGGGCCGCCGGGCACAGCCTACAGCCGCCGAAGGCGCCGGCCGCGGCAAGCAGCGAGCGGCCACCCGGGCGTGCGCTGCGGCATGGCCCGAGCTGCGGCTGCCGCAGAGGAAGCGCCGGACGCGCCAGTTGCCGCGGCCTCTACCAAACATTTTAAAGAAGAGTTAAGGGGCACCTGGCTGGCTCAGTTGAAGTGTGCAGCTCTTGATCTTGGGGAATCCAAGCCCCATGTTAGATGTAGAGATTTCTTAAAAATAAAGTCTTTAAAAAAAGAGTTAATGCCTATTCTCCTTAAGTTTTTACAAAAATTGGAAGAGAAAGGAAAACTTTCAAATTCATTCTGTGAAACTAGCATTACCCTGATACCAAAACCAGATAAAGACACTACAAGAAAAGAAAACTACAGGCCACTATCTCTGATGCAAAAATTTTCAACAAAATGTTAGCAAACTGAATCCAACAACAATACATTAAAAAATCATTCACCATGGTCAGGTGGGATTTATTCCAAAGATGCAAGAGTGGTTCAATGTTCACAAATCAGTCAATGTTATACATCATATTAACAGAAAGAATAAAAACCATACGATCATCTCAGGTGCAGAAAAAGCATTGACAAAGTACAACATTCATTCATGATAAAAACTGTCAACAAAGTGGGTTTAGAAGGAACATATCTCAACATAATAAAGACCATATATGAAAAACCAATGGCTAATGTCATACTCAGTGGTAGAAAACAGAGCTTTTCCTTCAATATCAGGAACAAGACAACTATATCCACTCTCACTGTTTATTCAACATAGTATTAGAAGGAAGACCCAGCCACAGGAATCATTTAAGAAAAAGGAATAAAAGGCATCCAGATTGGTAAGGAAGAAATAAAACTTTCACTATTTGCAGATGACATGATAGTATATATACAAACCTTAACAATGCCACCAGAAAACTGCTAACACTGGTAAATTAATTTAGTAAAATTGCAGGATGCAAAATCAACGTGCAGAAACCTTGCTATTCTATACACTAGTAGTGAAGTAGCAGAAAGAGAAATTAAGAAAACAATCCCATTTACAGTTGCACCAAAAAGAATAAAATACCTAGGAACCAACTTAACCAAGGATGTGAAAGACCTGTTCTCTGAAAATTACAAAATGTTGATGAAAGAAATTGAAAGCGATACAAACAAATGGAAAGATACTCCATGCTCATGGATTTGGAGAATCAATATTGTTAAATGTCCATACTACCCAAAGCAATCTGCAAATAATGTAGCCCCTATCAAAATTCTGTTGGTGCTTCTTTTTCACAGAAATAATGAAATAATCCCAAAATTTATATGGAACAATGAAAAGATTCTGAGTCACCAAGGCAGGCAGTCTTGAACAAGAACAAAATTGGAGTTCTTACAATTTTAGATTTTGAGATATACTACAAAGCTGTAGTATGTATACTATCAAAATAGTATGGCTAGCACAAAAATAGACACATAGATCAATGGAACAGCATAGACAGCCCATAAATAAACCCATGGTTATATGGTCAATTAGTCTGTGACAAAGGAGGTAAGAATATGCAATTGGAGAAAGAGAGTCTGTTCAACAAATTGTGTTGGGAGAACTGGACAGCTACGTGCAAAAAAATGAACTTACATTACTTTCTTATGCCATACATAAAAACAAATTCAAAATGGGTTAGAGACCTAGATGTAAGACCTGAAACTGTAAAATTTGTAGAAGAAAACAGGCAGTGATCTCTTTGGCATCAACCATGGGGACATTTTTGTAGTTATGCTTCCTTTGGCAAGGGAAACAAAAGCAAAATTAAACTATTGAAACTACACCAAAATAAAAAGCTTTTGTACAGTGAAAGAAACCACCAACAAAACCAAAAGGCAGCCTACTGAATGGGAGAAGATATTTGCAAATGATATATCTGACAAGGGGTTAATATCCAAAATATATAAAGAACGTACAATTCGACACAAAAACCCCCCAAATAATCCAAATAGTCCAATTTAAAAATGGGCAGAGGACATGAACAGATTTTATTCCCAAGAAGACATACAGATGGCCAACAGACACATGACAAGATGCTCAGCTTCACTAATCATCAAGGAAATGCAAATCAAGACAATAATGAGATATCACTTGGTAGTTATAACAGTGTCTAAAATTTTAAAAAAAAGTGGCTACAATTTAAAAAATGAGAAATAACAAATGTTGGCAAGGATGTTGGAGAAAAGCTTCATGCACTGTTGGTGGGAAGGCAACGTGGTGCAACCACTGTGGAAAACAGTATGGAGGTTCCTTGAAAAATTAAAAATAGAATTACTATAAGATCTAGTAATTTCACTACTGGGTATTTACCCAAAGTAAATGAAAACACTAATTTGAAAAGATAGATGCACCCTGACTTTTACTGGAGCATTATTTACAATAGCCAGGATATAGCAGCAGCCCATGTGTCCATCTGTAGATGAATGGATAAAGAAGTGTGTGTGTGGTGTGTGTGTGTGTGTGTGTGTGTGTGTGTGTGTGTGTGTCTGCATGTCCATGCACGCACACAGTGGAATGTTTCTCAGCAAACAAAAAGAATGAAATTTTGCCATTTACAGGAACATGGAAAGATCTTGAGGATATAATGCTAAGCAAAATGAGTCAGAGAAAGAGAAATGCCATATGATTTCACTCATACGTGGAATTTAAGAAACAAATGAACTAATAAAAAAAGAATAAACCAGCATAGAGAACAAACTGAGCATAGAAAACAAACTAGTGTTTGGTTACCAGAGGGGAGAGGGTGTGGGGGCAGTGGGTAAAATAGGCGAAGGGGATTAAGAGCACACTTACCGTGATGAGCACTGAGTAGTGTATAGAATTGTTGAATCACTGTATTGTATAACTGAAACTAAAAAACACTGTATGTTAATTATACTTGAATAAAAAAGAAGAGAAAAAAGTAATAGTTACTCAGAATGGTTAAATGACTTGCTTAAGGTCTCCACTAAAGTTACCATTAAATAATAGAGCCAGAATTCGAATTCTGACTTTATGGCTGGAGCATTTCCATTATATCACAACTATCTCTTGCCTAAGAAATTGCAACAGATAATGTTTATGTGACATTTACAATTAGAAAATCCTTTTAATAACATCTAATTCCATTCTTAGGCCAGTCCTATAGAGGTTGGTATTATGCACACTAATCATTTAATACCTTATTTAAAAAATCTGTATCTACATGTTAAATGTACCGAGATGTTATGAAAATAATTTTAAAAATGTAAGGATTGCCTCTTCTATTTACTTTTTCCCCCTGTAGTTTTTACCTTGTCTTAGTCTTCATTTAATGTGTCATGTACTTCATGCTTCTGTATGCCATCATGCTTTGTAGCTATAATACATGCTTTTGTACTTCAGCAGCTTTGTAGCTGTTTATTCCCTGTCTCTAGTCTCTTTCTCCCTCCAACTCATCCTACACACAGCTGTTAGAATTCTTTCTCAGACAGTGCTTTCATGTTTTCACTCCCACGATCAAGGACCTGCAGTGACTTTCTGTTGCCTTTATGAAAATTCAAAAAATTTCACCCAGCTTTCAGTCTTTACTGCTTGTTAATTCCAATTTACTATGTTCATTTATAGATTCATTATGATATCTACTACATAATAGTCACTCTCATTTCTCTCTATATATTTATGTATATAGTTTTACCATTTATCCCACCTAAAACACTTTAATGTCCTCTGTTCCCCCTTTCCTACCCATATATCTTTCCTTTGTGTCGCTATGTAGAACATTGCAGAGTACTCTGTACGGGGAGATTATTGAATACTTAAAAAAATTGCAATTTATACAGTTTTCTAAATAACTCTATATTGAAAATTTTATTGTTACTGTGTTTTATTTTATGATTTTTGTCTAATTTTTTATGAATAAAAGGACTGGAGCTATAGTTAATGTGTTTGTAAATAATTTGCAATATATTGTAGTAATTATTGTCAAGGTAACATTAACTCATGCCTTTGATTGTTCTACTTCTTGTCTCTTGTCACTTCCCAATGGTTTTTTTCTCATATACTCTGTAAAAATATAAATAATAGTGCTTAAATATAGATACTTTGTGTTCTTAACAATCTGTCACTTTATTCTCATGTTGGCAGCCGTTCTGTCTGCCACTCCACATGATGTTCTGATGAAGTGTATAATATCTTAAATAGGGAAACATTTAGAATAGTTAAGTTGAAATGTGCTCTGAGGAGAATAGTGACAGGTATAAAGGAACATTTTGCCCCTGCCATCATGCTCTTGTCTTTAATAATTAAAAACCATTTGAAAGACTAAGAAGACTGTGAAGGATTTTATGGAGCAAAGGGGTAATTTCTTTATTGATTTGTTATAAATACATAGGAAGGTTTTGGGATGTTGAAGAAGCAAGAGATATTTATTTCTTAATCAATGCTACAGTGTTTTTATTACTGACACTAGCTACTTGATTTCCTTGACTTTGTTCTTTTTTAGAATGGTTTTGGCAATTTTTGGGTTTGTTTCTTCCATATTGAGTTTAGAATCAGCTCGCCAAATTCTTAAAACTCTGTTGGGATTTTGATTTGCCCTGCAGTAAATTTTAGATTAATTCAGAATGGGCTTCTTTATGGCATTAAATCTTTATTTATGTATAAGGTATATCTCCATGTAATTATGATTATAGTACAGAGCTACTCAAAACATTATGATATTGGCATAAGAATAAATACAGCCCAATAGAACAAAATAGAGAGCCCAGCCAGGAATAAATCTGTACATATGTGGTCAATTTACAACAAAGGAGTGAAAAAAATATAAAACTGAAAGGACATTCTCTTCAATACATGATGTTGAGAAAACTGGACAGCCACATCCAAAAGAACAAAACTGGACCACTAACTTAACCTTGTACATAGTCATCAGCTCTAAATGGATAAAAGACTTGAATGTATCTGATAAGGGTTTAATACCCAAAATATATAAAGAACCCATGTAACTCAATAAGAATAACAACAACAACAAAAGAAACAGTCCAATTAAAAAAATGGCCAGAGGATCTAAATAGACATTTTCCAAAGAAGACATGCTGATGGAAAGTAGATATGTGAAAACGTTCTTAATATTACTAATCAGGGAAATGCAAATCAAAACTACAGTATCATCTCCCATCTGTTAGAATGACTATTATCAAAAAGACAGGAAATAGAAAGTATTGGTAAGGATATGGAGAAAAAAGAAGCCTCATGCTCTGTTAATAGGACTGTAAATTGTTATAGCTACTATGGAAAACAATAAGTAGGTTCTTCAGAAAGTTAAAAGTAAAACTAACATAAGATCCAGCAATTCTATTTCTGGGTATTTATCCAAAGGAAATGAAAACACTAACTCAAAAAGATACCTGCACTTCCATGTTCATTGTAGTATTATTTACAGTAGCTGAGACATGGAAACAATTTAAGTGTCTATGGATGAATGGATAGATAAAGAAGATGTGGTATGTATATACAATGGAGTGGTATTGAGCTATAAAAGAGGGAAATTCTGCTAATTGTGACAACATGGACGAACCTTTGAAGGCATTATGCTAAGTGAGATAAATCAGAGGAAAACAAATACTGTATGATCTCACTTATATGTGGAATCTAAAAAACTGAACTCATAGATACAAGGAACAGATTGGTGGTTGCCAGAGGCAGGGGATAGTAGGTGGGCAAAATAGGTAAAAGTAGTCAAAAAGTGCAACTTCCAGGGACACCTGGGTGGCTCAGTTGGTTAAGCATCTGACTCTTGATCTCAGCTCAGATCTTGATCTCAGGGTTGGGAGTTCAGACTCCACATTGCGCTCCACTCTGGGCATGGAACCTACTTAAAGCAAACAAACAAAAAGATACAAACTTCCAGTTATAAAATTAATAAGTTCTGGAGATGTAATGCGTAGCATGAAAAAAAAAAAGGTACACATTCTGGAGTCAGGCCAGACCACAAAGTCTAATCTAACTTTAGAAATGGGGAGGAATGATGACTTTTGTTGCTTTTGCCTCAGATTCCCACCAAACCAACAAAGAAGCAATGCAGAGTATATATAAGAATATGAGTAAGTGGCTGCAGTTCTCCTCTACTTGTTTGTTACCATGATGATCCTGAATTTGGTAGTTCATGCAGCCTGAAAAACTTGAGAAACCATCCAGATCAGAGGGATCTAGAATAAGTCATCAGTGGAAGGGCCACATTGTCATTCAGAAGTTCTGCTTGCTATCCTATAAGGCAATTTCTTGCTGTGCCTGAAATTTTGCCTACATGTTTTCTTTCCTACTATATCATCAGGCCTTCAGTAAACCTGGAAGGGGCCTGTAAAAGTCTCTACTAGTTTGTTCATCTTGGATTAAATAGTTCAGCTGTAGTGCCCTTTCTGTAAGATGGGGAGAGGAGACCTATATGGGTGATTTTTGTTGGCTCATCAATCTGGTTGGGAGTAATTCCCAGCTCCCTTTTCCCTTGGATCATTCCACAGTTTCATGAATCAGCCTATCGTTTTTTCTGATAATTGCATTGGCTTAGCATAAACTGACTTGGCATTAATTTAATGATCCTAAATACTAGTTTTACTGTGACAGTCTTAATTACCACAAAAAAGGTCATAAAAAGGTACAGGTTTGTAAGTTGAGCCATTTTGAGTTATGAGTTACCTGTATAGACCAGGAGTAACATGCCTCTTAGTAAAAAAAAAAAAAAAAAAAAAAAGGATAAAGAAGCAGATGTTTGCAGAAGACCCGAATCACATTAGTGGCAAAACACAGGCATCCATAACATTTCACAGGTTTTTATTGTTAATATATCAAACTGCTTTCTGGTTCTCTGTAAGTCTTTATTCTTGAAATTTCCTTGTACTGTGTGCCGTGCTATAATTTGTCTTCCTTCTTTGAACTAGCTTTAGTGATTCCTTCCCAGTAAGTGAATCTAACTAAAGTACATTTTAGGGTGTGAATTAAGGGATGACAAAGTTCTTTTCTTCTGAAAAAAAAAAAAAGGGCTTTTATTTGCTTTGTAACTCTCTTCTTTTGGATATCTGATAAAGGTGGTGGGCAATATTACTTAGGTAAAATTGTTCCCTTACTGATTCGATAACCGCAAGTGGACCAGGACAAGTAGATCATAAGTACTTGAGGAGAAAGCCATAACTTTGGACTTTTCTGAGTGGGAGGATTCTCATAATTGAGTTTGTTCCTTGGAGGGATCCTGAAAAAGTATGTCTATGGAATTATTGCATAAGCTATTGACTCTAGTCGGACACGAGGTTTCTGCCCACCCATATAAGTTTCATTACCTCATCCTTGAGGTCTCTGAAGCACTGAAGAGAATCGCTTGGGAGGAGCACATACACGTATACACTTATGCCATGCTATCAGCTACAGCTTCTTAGACTGGAAAGAGAAAGTCTTGGGCAACTGTGTATATTGCTAGAGACTGTTGTGAGGGTACTCCTGCGGAAGTGGAATGTCTAACACTTTTTATATTTTTGCTGCTGTAACAAATTCCCACAAGTTTAGTGGCTTAAAATAATGCACACTAGTTTTGGATGTTAGAAGTCCAAAATGTGTCATCAGATCTGTGTTCCTCCTGAAAGCTCTGGGGAAAAATCTGTTTCCTTGTTTTTTTCCAGCTTCTAGAGGCTGCCTGCTTTCCTTGGCTCATGGCCCTGTTCTCCATTTTGAAAGTCATCAGCATCTTCAGTACCTCTTCTTCTATTGTCATATTTCCTTCTTCCTCTGTTTCTGCTGTCACATTACCTTCTGTGACTCTGATGCTCTTGCTTCTCTCTCCACCCTAGTGATTATAATAGATTAACCCAGGTCATTCAGGATAACCTCCCCATCTTAAGATCCCTAACTTAATCACATCTGCAAAGTCCCTTTTATCTTTAAAGGCAGTACATATTCAGTTTCTGGGGATTAGGACATAGGCATCTTTTGGGGCCATCTATGGGTCATTTAAGCCTACCTGTTTTACTGGCAAACATTGTTTCCTGTTCTGTATCCTCCTAACTGAATTTGATGCCAATAATGGTCATCTTGAATGTTTAATGGATCCTATCATTGGATCCTAGTGTGTGTGTGTGACAGACAGGAGTGTTTGGAATACTGGAAAAGTGAGGAATCATGGAACCCAAGAAAAGTTTTAACAAAGGAATAGTGCACAGTGTTAAATATAGAAATGCCATATAAGAGGTGCACTCAATTTGTTATGAATTAGAGGAATAGAAAATATGATTATAATAGTTTGAAGACTTAATGGGAAGCAAAGAAGTAGAAAAAGTGACTGAAGGATGTTGACTGAGAATGAAGGAGAAAGGGAGCATAGACTGAGGGCACTCAGAACTGAAACAGATTTTTTATTTTTGAGACAGAAGGAATTTGTAGGGATTAGGGGAAGATGCCAAATGAAGGGAAATGTAAAAGCTGGAAGAGAGGGAATAAAATTAAATTGGGGGTTTTTAGTATCTGCGCTGACTCTTCCATTTATTACACTGATTCTTTCTAAAGTATATTGAAAAGTTGAGGGAATCAATAAAATGCCTGATGCATTTGAGGTCATATGACTGAAGTTGGTCTGAGAAATAGGAAGAAAGACAACTGGAGGGAGGGTGGGGTGGAGTATACACTAATTTCATTTACTTCTTTTCTCCTCTTACCCTTTCTCAACCGATAAATATATGTTGAGAGCCTGTGGTATTTAAAATACACTTGCCAATTTGTATAATTTAAGCTGAAGTGAGGATACAGGGAAGATAAAAGGGCAGAAGAATAAACTGTAGCCTTTGAGAAAAAACATAAGTGGGTGGTGGCAATGAGAGTGACCTCAAAATAAGTCAGACTCAACTTGACATTTCACCATGGAAAGTGATGGTAATAATAAGTATTTCTAAGAGAGTTCTGAGGATTCTGAAGGAGAATTGATAAAAACAATGTAATTCTCTGTCATGTTATATCTGACTCTTTCTGAGGTGTTGAAAGGGTAAGTGAAATTAACATTTGTGGACATAATTTGATTTCTTTGGGGAAAAGATACCTCACAGACTTTTATATTAATGATTTCCAAGAATTTGACCTGAACATAAGTGGGAGGTTACTTAATTCAGTAAAAGATATCCTGACATTAAATCCTTATGCCCTCCCCTTAACTTTTATTTAACATCATATCCATGCCCAAGGCTTCCTTCCAATCTTGAAATTCAGATGTGTTGTGTTATTTTAGAAAGTAAAACTCTTATTAATCAGAACTTAATTTACCTAAAATGTCAGTTTTTCTCCACCATATTAGAAGCAAAGGAAATCAAGTAAGACTTTAATAGGGAGTTTGTTCTAACAACTATATTTTAGGTTTTATCCGGACCATATAAAATCTAACTAAATTTCCTACATTTCACCAAATTCTGTTTATATTGTTATATTTAATAAAATAAATATTCAAATGTTAGCTTTCATATACTAATAAAGATTTTGTTTAGTACATTGTTCTTATTTAGGAAAGTAGTTTAGGTGTTGTCTTTTTTTTGCGTTTCATTATTTATTTGGATGTTTAGCTCTCACAATACATTTTTATAAGCTGGTGAATCCTGATAAATTATTTCTCCCATGGAATTGTAACTACCCATTACAAGACCATATAAATATATGGTTGAACTAACATTAATACACATTGCTGTTTGATCAGTTATATAATAAATTATCAAGCATCTAAATACTGCGTTACGCAGCTCAAAAGGCGTATAAAAATTAAATGTCTGCTCAGTTCACTGGCAGAAACCCACTTCTTTTTTTTTGCAAGGGAAATTGGGAAGAGAAGGAAAAAGGCATACTTCAACAAAAATATAGTAGGTAAACAGCTTCCAATAGGTATGGAAAAATAATAATTTTACAAACAAGGATTGTTGTAGCAACAATAATAAAGCATCTTTACCTTTAAAAAATATTTACTAGGGCAGCCCCCATGGCGCAGCGGTTTAGCGCTTCCTGCAGCCCAGGGCGTGATCCTGGAGACCCAGGATCAAGTCCCACGTCGGGCTCCCTGCATGGAGCCTGCTTCTCCCTCTGCCTGTGTCTCTGCCTGTCTCTCTCTCTCTCTCTCTGAATGAATAAATAAATAAATCTTAAAAAAAATTTACTAAATTAAAGAACATGTTCTACATACTCTGCATAAGACAAAGATAGTATCATACTAGAAATATTGAATAGCCTTCTCTCATTCTTTTTTAGGTTTTCTTTGTTAAGTTATACCCAAAAGTGCAACCATTAAATTAACCATAAGGCTTTTTTTTTTTGCCTGAAGACATTAAAGATGTGCTTCTTTGCAATGTAGATTTTCAAGATAGAGACGTTTTCTATGACAGCACAAAATGAGATCTATAAAAAGGCATTAAATAATCACTATACATCTTGATAACAAAAATCTAACAAAAAAAATGAATGATAACATAGATCTGGTATATACTAGTATGAATGTGGGCGATGTAAACATAAAGTGAGCAAACAAATAACTGTATAGTCTTTGATTCCAGTGTTTGAAATGACTAAAGGAATGAACCATCTAATCTTTTGCATGTTCATAGTTCCTGGATTTTAGTTCTATATAATTCTAAAGATAATATATGAGTGTTATGTTGGATATTTTGGTACGTAATCTGTCTATATTTTTTATGTATTGATAAGATTCTGGCATGGGGATAGATTTAAAGACTTAAAGCTCAGTACCACATGATTTCAGGAAAGGTCAGCTGGTCAAATGATAAGCAAATTTTAACTACTGAACTGCTAAGTGTCCAGAAAGGTTGGCCGTCACCCAAGCATAGAGGTGTGGTGAAGCATATAACATGGTAAAACTGCTTTTAAGTATTTCTGTAAAAGTTTTATTAGCTTCTTGGCTATTATGCACAACAAATTAGGTCCTGTCTAAAGTTCCACTTCCAAGACAGTAGTATCAGGCACCCCAGTTTTATTAGCCATTGACATCTTTTGCAGCATAGACACATTCTGTAGTGATACTTCTCTAAATATAAACCCTTGATGTTGAAAGCTCCATGGCTGCTTTTGTCTACAATCTGGTGGATCTTTCTGGTTCATTCTTAAGCACGCAAGCACTGGCCCTCTCCCATGGCCTGCAACACAGTGAACGGCAGCACAACAACCAGGTTCTTCACAAAACTTGATTTTTGCAAGACTTAATGTGTTATCAGTAATCTAGTTAAATGGTGATAGCTCATCAAAAGGCTGCTCAAGAACTTGGATGCCTTCCTTTTCCGTAAGAGCAGTGTCATACATTGCTTCATATATTCTTATATTGTGGTACGGCCATGCTGCTCAGGTTTCTCGGTAAACTTTGTTTAAGGTCTTATTAGTTGGATTGGGTATAATAAGAAATATATTCTTGTATGATTGACCTCCATGGGAGTTGAGCAGTTCATTCAAGCCATGGAAGTTGAGCAGTTCATTCAAGCTATGTTAATTTAGTTTAAAATACTCATTTAGGTCATGAACTTATTTTAAAAATTGAATACAGAAATAATGTAAAGAAACTTCAACATCCTCCACTTGAAATTCTCAGTGTGTGAGTATAAAGTTGGGAGTAATGGGAAATGAAAAAGGCCTCCTAATGAGAAGCAGGAAATCTTCAATTCAGTGATATTGAGCAGTGGAAAGAAGTGCACGGAGGCTTACCCCATCTAGGTCAGAACTGGAAAATGCTTTGTGGATTTCAATTCAACACTTCTGTGGTCAGGGTAACTGCTCTTCTGTGGCTTCTTGGAGTGCTAATGAGTTTCCATCGTTTTCTTGCCCCCATAAAAGTCATGCCATGCTTGGCAGTAATCTTTACTGTCTTTTAGGAATTTCATAAATATGTGATGATTGAAAAGATTGTACTTACTGAAGATTGTAGCTTAATCATACAGTGGGTACTAAGGTAGCAGCAATACACCTCAGAGCAGGGTGTATGAGATGTCATTTGTAGGGTGGAGGTAGTACAAGGGTTGATAGGGGTACTGGGCTGGTATTGGGTTTTGAAAAAGAGTTGAAATCAGAACATCCCAGTCCCCAGGTATTTTAGTTGGATTTTATTGTAATTTTTAAAAAGGTTTTGGGGAATGTTTCTTCTAGTTTTTTTTTTTTTTTTTAAGGTGAGAACAGACTTAAATCTATAACTCTGTAATTAAATGATTTATTAAAAATTTTTAAAATGTTGGTAATGAAGTTTAAAGCATAAATTTCATTGAGCCATGAAAAATAGAAATACTAAGGTGAGGCTCTTAGGAGGAAAAGTGATGTCCCTTTAATATTTGTTGATGTGAGTATAGAAATTACTAAAGGTTTGTTGTTGTTGTTTGGTTCTGCTTATTACTTGGGAGTGGAGTAAAAGCCAGTGTATCCCATTGTGCCAAAGAATGCAGTAATGGATGGAAAGTTGTAGGCTTGGAAGTAAAAAATCTCAACTCCTCTGCTTACCAGCCTTGAAACTTTGGGCAAGTGGTTTCACCTCACTGAATTTCCTTATCTTTAGAATGAAGACAATAATAATCTTCAGGATTGTTGTGGTTTAGTGAGAATGCAGAATCTGACAGGACTGCAGCACAGTGCCTGTGACACAGTAAACTCAGCACATACTTGTTTCCACTGTCCTGTCTCTACCCCATTACCTCTAGCATATTGTGGCTACATTTTACATACTAGTAATCATTACTTCTGTGTTAGAACTGGAAGAAATTTTAGAAGTTCCATACTCAGAACTCTACCTTCCCCCTTTTATTTTTAATATGCTTGTCTACTAAAATTCTGTGTTGAAATTTGTTTTTGGGATCAGTTTTCTCTTTTATTCTCAAGAAATGAAGTACTGTAGTTCATTCTGTAATCTTACTCTGTTTCCATTTTTCTATAACTTCTAATCTTATTTTTTGATAATCTTATTGAAATGTGAATCTAGAGACGCCTGGGTGACTCAGTGGTTGAACGTCTGCCTTTGGCTCAGGTTGTGATCCCACGGTCCTGGGATCAAGTTCCACATCAGGCTCCCCACAGGGAGCCTGCCCCTCCCTCTGCCTATGTCTGCCTCTCTGTGTGTCTCATGAATAAAAAAAAAAGTGTAAATCTATATTTGATAATTTGAATAAAATATTGCAGTGGGTACTTGCACAATTAAATATGGAATGGTTAAATCAAATTCACCTCAATGAACACCATTTTACTACTTTTAAAAAAACAAATGTTGAATTACATTTGATTGAGATTTTTATTATCTTCTGGTTACTCTTTTTATATGTGATAGTCTCCATTTTATATTTTTCTTTAGTTTTTGTCCTAGTTGATTCCTGTGATCAAATTGAAGAGCAAAGTGTGGCAAAATACTCTTCACTAGTGTTTGGTCTCTCTAGCTTATCCTTTGCCAAATAGATTTTTTTAAGAAAATGATGAAACTGGGGATCCCTGGGTGGCTCAGCAGTTTGGCGACTGCCTTTGGTCCAGGGCGTGATCCTGGAGACAAGTCCCGCATTGGGCTCCCTGCATGGAGCCTGCTTCTCCCTCTGCCTGTGTCTCTGCCCCCCACCCTCTCTCTATGTCTGTCATGAATAAATAAATAACATACTTAAAAAAAAAGAAAAAGAAAATGATGAAACTGATACCTCAGAAGACACATAGCCATTCAAGTCCTCTTTTTTTAAAAAAAATTTTTTTATTTTTTTTTTTTAAATAAAATATTCGGCCCTGGGCTGAAGGCGGCACTAAACCGCTGAGCCACCCGCGCTGCCCGCCATTCTAGTCCTCTTGATGAAAAGAATATCTAAACTTTTGCTTAATGCCCCGAGAAAGTTAAGAGGACCTTTTGGTTTTCTTGTTATTTGAGAATAGACATGTACTAGAGAAGACATATTATGGAAGTTTGCTGGTATTTTTCAGTCAAAATATGCAGTTCAGGGTGATCAAGTACTAGGAGAGTGCTTCTAGCATTCTAAAATTTTTACATGTAGACTGTTAAAATCTATTGGTGCTAAGCAAGATTCCAAGATACTTGATGTAAAGTGAACTGGGGAGACCTGAATAAAAGTAAGTACAAATCATTACTAGAAAAATAACAAAAGTAAAATTTCTGTGAAACATGAGGATATGTGAAAGATTGAACGTATTAATTCCCATTATGATGGACTATGTGTGGCATATCAAGATTTAAAAATTTTTATTGTATGTATTTTGACAAATTATGCTTGATCAATGGCCTTTGTTAATGCAACATTGTTTATTTGACTTTTGACTATTTCTGTGACCCATCTATAATGGTTGAGAAATACAGTAACTATTAATTTGGGTAATATAATATACAGATTTGAATTCCAAGCCTTGAGGCTGGTGTGCTTGAGTAAATCAGTAAACTGGTTAGTGGGAAGCTGAGCAATAGAAAACGGGAAGAAAGATTTTAAAAAAAGAACAAAAAAGCCACACACCTACAGGAAAGGCAGGAAAGGGAAAGGGCATGGGTTAGGCATCTCTGGGGCTTGCCCCATCCCCTGTTATAGGAAGAATGGTTAATATTGGGGAGTTTTTGGAAGCAGAGATGCAGCAGTGAAGACTTAGGTATAGGCCACAGGTGCAGGTGCAGATGGTTGAGAGTGAAATGTCAGGCATGGTGGCTGAAGGGACCTGGTGAGGGAAGGGCCAGCAGCAGAATGTAATCCCATTGCCTTTCTGTAGAAAAGAGTCAGGCTTTGGAGAATTGTTTGGAAACTGTGCAGAACATTAACCTCTATATATCTTTGAAGTTCTGTTCTCCAATTTTTAATTTTAAGTGGGCACTTAAAATTTTAAGTTATACCTTACTGCATTCAAAGGAGAAGGTATGCTCTAGTGCTATTCTTTAATTTGAAAGTTTGCTAAAGGGCAGCCCCAGCTCAGCAGTTTAGCGCCGCCTTCAGCCCAGGACCCCGGATCGAGTCCCACGTTGGGCCCCCTGCATGGAGCCTGCTTCTCCCTCTGCCTGTGTCTCTGCCTCTCTCTCTCTCTCTGTCTCTCATGCATAAATAAAATCTTTTTTTTTTTTTTAAGAAAGTTTGCTAAAGTCTCTGGAAGGTTCCATTTAGAATTTCAAGGGCCTATTTTATGTCAGTTATGTGCTATAAATATTGAACAACAATAATGAGTTCAGGCATTTACCTTAATCATCTTGAGTTGATTAAATTATCAGTAAAAAACAAAGCATATCATTATATCCTTCCAAATCCTAGTTCATATAATGGTAATATAGGATTAAGAGCAAATAAATGATCATGTCAAACAAACTTGCTTGGAATCCAAACTCTATTATTTAATAGTTCTGTGACCTGGAACGTGTTACTTAACTTCTATGTGCCTCAGTTTCATAATCTGTAAAGTAGGAATGATGTTAATAATACATATCTTGGAAATTATCTGTGAGATCATTCTTATAATGTGCTTATCTTATTATTGCAGTGCTTGAGATATACCAAGTGCTCAGTAAATGTTCTATTATTATACGAAACCACACCTGACTTTAAATATATGAGCCCACAACTAACTAGCTCTACCTTCATGTGACATGTCTGCTACTAATGATTTCCCATCTCTGCAATGCAGTTTTTGAGTTTTATTTCTAATAATATAATTATAAAATACTTGGCATTCTATATGGCATTCTGTAGTCTAGTAATGCCAGTTGTTTGACATTTGGCAAACTGAAACTAATTCTAATGTTCTAGCACCTGTGGCTAACAGATTTGTTATGATTAGTTTCATAGTGCATTGATGATGAGATTTATTAACTTGGAGATTCCTCAAGACCGAAAAGGAGGAGAAAAACCTAAAAGTAAATTATTCTGGCATTGAGCTAATGATTATACAACAAAGTTTGTTGAATTTACTTGGCCCAGCAATCACTGCATTGCTACAGAAGCAGTGATCTATGGAGTATCCAGCATAATTTATGTCAGGGGTAAAAAAACAAAACAAAACAAAACAAAAAAATGAAGACTAAAGAAAAAACAAAACAACACCTAGGAGCAGAAAGGCAGAGATTTAAGAGAGCATCAAAGATCCCTGTGATTCTCAGATTTCCTGCTGCCTTAATTTCAGCTACTGTTTTACATTGGATGTTGATATTGCTGAAGATAAGCCTGGTGATCCTAACTCTGGGAGCTAAAGATGCTCTCAGGCCGAATTATCTGATTAGTAACATGGCTATAGGATGTATAGCGAATTTAGGTGAACATTTAAAAAAAAAACAACACTCTTACCAACACAGTAATTTATTTAAATTAATTCAGTGAAAAATTTTTATTAAGGTAATACCAGCCTATTAATAAATGAAGAGTTAGGCTTTTTGAAATGTCACACTCTAATGGTGTAGGACAGTGAAAAATTACTCATCTATTTAAAGTGTTTTTTTTTCTTTAACCCATTGGTTCCTAGTTCCTGATTGGGGGTCAAGGAAGAACATTAGGGAAGTGAGTAGAAGAATGGCCCAGCAGCCTGGTTGCAGGGTTTACCTGTTCCTTTAATGTTTGTCAAACACAATGGAATGTACTTATTTTAGACTCCTCCCCCCCCCCATGTTTCTCAAATTGTTTCATGCCTTCTTTTTTTGACAAGGTTAAAAATTTCATTTTTATTTTAGTTGTCCTTAAAATCTATGTAAGCATGATCAAGATATTCTTTTTAAATCATATACCAAAGAGTGGTAAGGGAAGAAAATATTAGTAGTTTTTTAATCTATAAAAGGAAAGAAATTATGCTTCACTAATACTTGTTATATTTAAAGTAGCAAATACATATGACATACAAATTAGTAGATATATATAGATATGTACTCATATTTTTTTTAACAGGAATGCTTGATTTAAAATACATGGAGGGGGGCCTGGATGGCTCAGTCGGTTAAGTATCAAATGCTTGTTTTTGGCTCAGGTCATGATTTCAGGGTGGTGAGATCAAATCCCCCTCATTGGGCTTTGTACTGGATGGAACCTGCTTAAAATAATCTCTCTGCCCCTCCCCCCCTTCTCTCTTATGCACATGCACATAAAATAAAGTAAAATTAATAAACAGTGGAAACTATTATGTAAACAACCAATATATTGTTTGGATTCAAACTCAGTTTGAACTCTGTACAGTTTCAGTGTTCACTTTTTCTTTTGGTTTTGTGTTAAGAGAATGCCATATTGCCATATGCTTTGTTGTGTGATGTAGGTTTTGCAGGCCCTTGAATAGAGTGTGAGATTTGAGTCATCACACATGGTAGTATAGAATTGCCAGACTGTAAGAATATCATATTCTTATATCAATTGGATGTATTTGAGGGATTTTTCTCTTAATTTTAATAAGATACAAAGCAAGTTGCTGTCATTATTTATAGGAATGTAGTATGCCTTTAGTGTAGATTTATTTTCCTTGGTTTTAATTCCAGCAGTGATTGATTTGATACCCACTCAGTGAAGACTTAAATAACTGCTGGGGCCACCTGGTTAAGTGTCTGCCTTCAGCTCAGGCCATGATCTCAGGGTCCTGGGATCAAGCCCCGCATTGGGCTCTCTGCTCAGCAGGGAGTCTGCTTCTTTCTGCCACTACCCTCCTGCTCATTCTCTCTCTCTCTCTCTCTCTCTCTCTCTGTCAAATAAATAAATAAAATCTTAAAAAGAAAAAAAAAACTGGGATGCTAACTGGGATTTCGAGTAAAAAAGATACTTTAAGGAGTCAACCAGTTAGATCTCATGGTAACTGATGTTTATTGGCAAAGTTGTTTATTGGCAAAGTCTTCGTTAAATATAAAATCTGATCCCTGGGGATCCCTGGGTAACTCAGTGGTTTAGCACCTGCCTTCAGCTTAGGGCATGATCCTAGAGTCCTGGAATCAAGTCCCACTTCGGGCTCCCTGCATGGAGCCTGCTTCTCCCTCAGCCTATGTCTCTGCCTCTCTCTGTCTCTCTGTCTCTCTGTGTGTCTCTCATGAGTAAATAAAATCTTAAAAAAAAAAAAGCTGATCCCTGAACAGTCAAGTAACATAACAAGAATTCATGAATTGCATTTTGTACAGCATAACTTTTGTGAAGATTTTCTGTATTACTGAGTTATATTGTAGTGTAGATATCAAAATATAGGGAAAAAATTGAAGTGTAGAACCAGGCCTGATGTAATCTCTTTCTCCTGTTAAATATAATAGCAGTCACTGTTAGCAAAATGACATCCTCCTTCAAATGGAGTTAATGTTTTTAGAATATTATTAGTTTGATAATTTTTTAAATGTGATTTATAATTTTTACTTATTTATAGTTTTATAAGAACTATAAGCCTAAGGTGTTAACTTTCATTTATATATGTAAATATCATACAAATAATTTAATACCTGGACCAAGAGAAATATTTATTCCTCCAGGAAGGAGTACTGAACATTTCTTAAGTTTTAGAAATAATGAATGAGAATATGTGGTTGGATTTATAAACTTTGAAATCCAGTCTGTTTCCAGTCCTATTTTTTAAACTTATTATCTACAAGTAAAATGGTTTTTTAAAAATGGTGTATGTTAAATGAGGATTATTGTACTTATATTGAGGCTAAAATTACCTGTAGGAAAAATGTTGGTTGAATTTATGATTTTTTTAAAAAGATTTATTTATTTATTTTAGAGAGCACCAGGAGGGGCAGAAGGAGAGGGAGTGGGGAGAAAATCACAAGCAGACTCCCCACTGAGCACAGAGCCCAAGATGGGGCTTAATTCCCCAACACTGAAATCATGACCTGAGCCAAAACTTAGACTGAGTCACACAGGCACCCCTGAATTTATAATTTTAAGCTGAAATTACTACTTTTTAAAAAAATATTTGCTTTATTTTTTTTAAGATTATATTTATTTATTCATGAGAGACACAGAGAGAGAGAGGTAGAGACACAAGCAGACTCCATGCAGGGAGCCCAATGCGGGACTCGATCCCAGGTCCCCAGGATCACACCCCGGGGCTGCAGGCGGCACTAAACTGCTGCGCCACCAGGGCTGCCTAAATTACTACTTCTTTATGACATTGACATTGTATAGATATTTAATGATCATTTGATTTCATAGAGTAAAATTAACTATATGTCAAATAAATGACCTAAAGAATACTCTTACATTGAGATTTGGAGGTCAGTTCAGTCTTGTTTAATAGTGACTTGTAACAAAAAAGATGATTGATAATAACTTAATGTAAGTTTGTCATCTTAAGTTATAAAAAAAGGAAAGATATTTTTTCCATTTTAAGAGGAATAACTTTCACCATTCTGTGAGCATGAATCAGTAACAGCTGAAGATCTGATCTTTGAATTTGGCAGGGTTGGAACCCTTTCAAATAGAAATCTAGCCAATTTTCAAGAAAAATCACAATGTTTCAGTTTTGAACTTTAATGTATTTGGAACATATGTAGCAGAACACTTTCTTCTTGCAATCTCCTGCCAAACTAATTATGTATACCACATTAGTTTTTCCCTTATGTTTGGGAAGCTCAAGTATATGGTAGAATGAATTGCCTGATTCATGTTCAATTGCTTTTAATGGTAAGATCAAGATGAGACATATTTAAGATGAATTTTATAATTTTCTCTCGAAGAAAATATATGCAGAAATGAGAACATTTCATTCACTCAACATATAGTTATTGAATACTTACTATATGCCAGCCTCTTTTACTAAGCCCAAGTGTGAGTGATGCAGTGGTGAACAGGATAGAGAAAGCCCCTGTCCTCAGAGAGCTTATATTCCAGTAGGAGTGGTGGTAGGAGATGATGGGGATCTTCCAATTCATAAATGACCTGTAGAAAATTAAACATGTAATGAGAATGGAGTAGCTTAACTGATACTGGAATGACAGGAAGATTTCGGAGAAGTCTGATTTTTATTTGGTCAGTGGTTCCTAAAGTGGGAAAGGTGTGGCATATTCCTGGAACAGAAAGGCCGATGTGGAAGGAGCACAGTGAACGTGGGTGGTAGGAGCTAGTTAGGGAGGTACACAGAAGCCACAATAAGGAAGCCTTTCAGACCATGAAAGGAGTTTCCATTTTCCACTAATTTGTAATGGGGTGTCTTTGGAGGATTTTAAGTGAGAAAGTTTAATAACTTGCTTAAGAAAGATCAGCCTGGTAGTTATAGGGAAAATGACCTGAAAGAGGGCAGGAGTGGAAGCTAGAAGCCAGGCAAGCAACCATTTCAGTATCTAGTCAAGAGATGGCGGCTGGTATTAGGGAGATGGAGTGGAGCCAGTGAAGAGTGATTGGACTGGGGATGTGTTCCTCTGGTGCCCCAGTTGCACTTGCATGTTTCATACTTAAGCATTTGGGATTCTGAAAGTTAAATTCACGGTTTAATGTGGACTCTAAGTCTTAAATGTCAGATAGTCCTAAAATTGAGAAAAAAATATTTAAGGAAGATGGTGGAGCTCTTTCAGCTCCCCTTTGCTGTATGGGATGAAATATATCCTATGTTGGGAAAAAAAAATTAAGGTAGTAGCTTCAAGTTCTGCAGATAAATTCATGCCATATTACTCTAATTTCTTTGCTTTAAAGCTTATACTGCATCAGGATATGAAAACTATTAAAAAGCTCTTTTAAAATATGTACTTAATAATTATTTTAAGTTATTTTTAATGAAAAGAATGAACATAATTGCCTCATTAATAAAATGTGTCTGCTTTGAACTTTTGTGGTTTTATTTAAGTAGCATATTTACTGGATTTTTTTTTTTTTTAAGTCACATTGTTCTGATGCTTGCAGACGATATGGCATGCAACCCCAGAAATCCCAAACCAGCTACAGTGTTTAGTCACAAGAATATGGAACTAAATGTGTATGGAGATGATGTGGAAGTGGATTATAGAAGTTATGAGGTAATATTATTTGATTTAGCAACAGTTTTGAAATTTATCATGACTTTTAAATTCTAAAATAGTGGTAGAATGAAATAGTTTTATTCTTTTTCTTTAAACTTTGTATATAGTTGTCACTGAAGCTTTGATATAGTAATTCTGTCTCTGGAGTTCATATTAAGAAAACAATACATGAGTGAGGCTAACACAGCATGAACATTTCATATATGTATCTTGGATAGGACAACTTTGTCTTGGCTTTTATGTTAGAGTATTTTAGTGAGGTTTCATGTATCAACTCTTTTTTTTTTTACAGTAAATGCATTGTTCATTTTTCATATTTGACCTAAAATTTCGTTTGTATTTTTAGTAAATATATTAATTGGGGAAAAGTTAATATGATTAACAAAAAAACTTACCCATATTTCCACTACTTAGAGGTAATCACTTTTAGTATGCTTCCAGTGTTTTTATGCATATATAGTAAAAACTTAAAATGTAAATCTGAAAAATGGCATTATACTATATTTTTCCCTTTGAAAATTCGTTTTAAATTTAATAGGTAGTGAGGATGTTTAAAATTTGAAGTCTTCTTGGTGAAGTCTTCCTCAATAGTCCTTCTCCTTTTACCAAGCCTACCAAAAGGAAGACACAATTTTCTGTGTGCCTAGATCTGTTTTGAAACAATTAAAAAAAAAAAGATTTTATTTATTTATTCATTCATTCTTTCATGAGAGTCAGAGAGAGAGAGAGAGAGAGAGTGTGTCACAGACACAGGCAGAGGAAGAAGCAGGCCCCATGCAGGGACCCTGATGTGGGACTCGATCCCGGGTCTGCAGGATCACACCCTGGGCTGAAGGCGATGCTAAACCACTGAGCCACCCGGGCTGCTCTGTTTTGAAACAATTTTAAAATCATATCTGTTTCCTCCTAGCCTGTATGTTCCCTGAGGACATAGCCTATATCTTATGTATTTTATACCTAGCAATTTCCTTATAGGCCTTTGAAGGCACTCAGAAATGTTTGTTCAGTAATTAAATGTGTATGAATGTTGGACTTTCTACTTGTTGATTTAGCCATCATAAAATAATTACCCAAAAAGAAATCCTATTAAAACATTCAGCATTTTGCTGTTTTCTGGGAAAAATATAAACCAAACATTATGCACACTTACACAGAAACACATACATATACATATATATTTATATACTCGTGATCTAGGGAAGTGTTAAATAAGAAAGCTAGATAAATTTTCTATTTTTTAAATTTATCTATGTAATACAACTTTAAATATGCTTTCAAAGAATCCTACAGGTCCGCAAATTCCAGGTTGGGAAATCTGGTTTAAAGTGTGATGAATTTTTTACATGTTGAAAATACCCCTAACAAAATTTAAGTAACAAAACACATTAAAAATTAAAGATACATAATTTGGGGATTATTAATGGAATTATCCTTATGGTTTTATTTTTATGATTCATTATGGACCTGTCTTTCAATGTTTATCTAGAATTCACTGGGTAGTTGTACAGATTAACTGTAATAGTTATAATGTTGCTGAATTTATTTACAAGTTTCTGTATTTTGTATCTTTCCAAAGAATTGCCTATGAAGACAATAATTTTTAAATTTTGGGCAATACTTTGCATAACATCTCAAGTTTTAAATTTAATTAACTGATTTTTTCCCCCAGGGTAGTTTTGTCAGCTGTTAGTATTTAATGGAAGCAAGTTAACGCTGAGGTGTATATATTTAAATAAATATATTTTAATTGAGTTATATTTCACTTTGCGATTTATTTTCAGCTTATGCTGAGTAATGCATAAAGAAGAAGGAATGATTTTGAAAATCCCCTGGTTCTATTTCATCTTATTTCTTCTTTTTTTCCCAGGTAACTGTGGAGAATTTTTTACGGGTATTAACTGGCAGGATCCCATCTAGTACTCCTCGGTCAAAACGTCTTCTTTCTGATGATAGGAGCAATATTCTTATTTATATGACAGGTAATTTGGGAATTTAGGTATTTAGAAATAGAATATATTGTGACTCTCCTCAAAAAGGAATCTTCATGGAAAGAAATTTAAACACCTTAAATGAATTTTGTTGAAAATAGTTTGTTTTGGAGTTCTCTTTTCTTCTATGACAACTTGAAATGGTAACATTTATACAGCCCCTTGGTATATTATCTTTATTTTTAATGGTTTTTTTTTTTACTATGACTGGTAAAGCTTCTTACCTTTTACTTAGTATCCCTGCTATAGCCTTATTGCCTTCAGTTCTGTCTCCTGTTGAACATTCTACTAAATTAGTTAAAAACTGCAAATCTGTCCTTCCTCTGTGTAAAACCTTTACAGGGGTTTTCTGTTGATGGAGTCTCGAATTTTAGCGAATATAGGGATTATTTGAATGCAGATACTCGGGTCTTTAAAATTACTGATTTAGTTTTGGTCCAGAATGGAGCTTAAGAAACTGCATTTTAAATATGCTCCCCACATACAAGCTGAAATAATAGTCTTTTGTCTATACTTTGAGGAATATTAGTATACAGTTAATAATATGCTTTAGTTTTATTATTTATTTAGTTATATAATATATAAAATAATAATATATTATTATTTAGTGATATTATTTATTTCATTTTAGTTTTTGCACTTTCTCTACTTCTAGGACTGTTTTCTGTCCTCTGTTTGCTTAAGCTATGACCCTTGTTTATTGATGTCTTCTCAGTTCACTTTGCCTCCCTGATTATTCCTTATCTTGTTAGTCTTAGCTCAGGGGTCACTTCCTTTGGTGATTTTTCCTCTGTAAGTCAAGGGTGACGCATGTCTCCACTTGCCTGAGACAGTCCTAGTTTACACCTGTTATCCTAATGTAATTAATAATCACAACATTTTTCCCTCAGAAGTGTCCTGATGCCCAGAGACACTTCTTATCTCTTTGGCTGGTGTAGGCTCCCCTCTTGATACTCCCGTGTTATCTGTAGTTTTTTTTTTTTAAAGATCTTATTTATTTATTTATTTATTTATTTATTTATTTATTTGGGAGAGAGAGAACGAGAGCAAGCATGAGTGGGGTGAGAGGCAAAGGGAGAAGCAGACTCCCCACTGATCAGGGAGTCCAATGGAGGCTTGATCCTGGGACTTTGGGATCATTACCTGAGCCGAAGGCAGATGCTTAACCAACTAAGCCACTGAGGTGTCCCAAATCTGTAGTTACTGTATGAGCATTCAACTTACTGTTTTCTTGTTTGGATATTTATTGCCTTCATTAGATTTTGAAATCCAAGGTGTTGTTGATAATGGGGTTCTCATCTTTTCATTACCAGTGCTCTGTTTTATGGTGTATTCAGTATATATGAATGTTGACCAAATTATATTTAAAAATGTTTCAACTGATGATAAAACATGTGCAGAATGGTTTTTAGATGTCACACAGGAGAAAGGTTACTGACCTCTACTTGGTGGTTTACTTTTCTTTTTTTATCTTGTTGCATTTACTTACAGCTTTTCAAATTTGATCAATTTATAAGTTAGCAGAGCTAAGTTAGGAAAATTTTCATTTTAGTTTATGTGAAGTTATAAGAAATTTTCAAGCTTTTGTGGTAAATATTATAAAGTACAGTCTTCTAGCTTAGCTTTATCGAATATAATAAACTAAAGGTTTTACAACTTTTTTTCTAAATCTATGGAAACTCTTTCAGGAGGACTCCAGATATGGAAGAAATTCCAGTAGTCAAAGATAGAATTTGATAAAGTACGGCCCATGGAAAGATTGCTTGTTTTAGAAATAAAGTTGTATAAGAGCCAGTTGTATTCATTTGTTTTACATACTATCTGTGGCCACTTTATACAACAATGACAAGAGTCCAGTAGTTGCAAGAGAGCATATGGCCTGTAAGTCTAAAACATTTACTACCTGGGCCTTTACAGAAAATTTGCCAACCCATGTAAGAGAGTAGGAGGGCTGACAATTAGAATATAATAAAATGATAATAGCTAATATTTAATGAGGCTTACTGTGCCTCAGGCAATATTATAAATCAGTGTGTGTATGAATTCATTTCATCCTTATACCAATCCAGAGATTTAGGTACTGATATTTGGGGCTGTGTTTATAGTTGTGTGGGTTATGCACTGCCTAAGTGTTTGGCTAGGGGGTTGAGTGGGAGTAGCATTCTACGATATGTTTACACATAGTAAGGTGTATGCCCTGCTATAGAGTTGTTCTAATGGGAGGAAGAAGTATCATATTTCCCCCACAACGACATAACTACTAACCAATTTTGAGCTCACAGGACTGCATATATTCAGAGGGCCACTGAAATAGACAGATTTTCCTACTTTGATGCCCCATGGGAAGTACCTTTTAAAATCCACACAAAGGACCTTTATAGGCATGCAAGTGATGGTGCTGATATATTTCTTACTTCACAGCTAGGGAAACTGAGGCATAGAAAGATCAAGATATTTGCCTAAGTTAACACAGTCACAGTTAAGTGGCAAAACTAGCATTTGAATCCAGACAGCCTGGGCTCTATCCATGCATTCTAAATGTCACAGTCTTCTGGTCAGCTCTTTGGACAGTGGTTGATAGTAGTAGACACCTAAGTTTGAAAAAGTATAATTGTTTAGGAAAACAGGTTTTATTTTTTATGTGAGAACAACACTTCCTAGTAGGATAGCATTCCAGGTGTACACGGTGAATAGTACTAACATACTGTGGGACCAGCTAGTGTTTGTAACCCCTTTCTCACCCAAATGTTTGCCTGGTATTTGTATTTGAGAAATTATCTATAGAAACTCACTTCTGACATAATAATGGAGCCAGTGCAAAAGTATAAATGAGCTTTTTTAGAATGGAACAATAGAACTTGTAGAGAAATCTGCTATTTTTTGCAGAGTCTTTCATTATTTTTAATTGGTGTAATGGAAAATCAATTTTTTTGTTTTCATAGTACTCTTCATTTTAGAGTATAAAATAACAAATAATATTAAAATATTGCCATGAATGAAGTAAATGTTTATATCTGGATGTGTGCAGTTTGCATTTAAAAAGTGCATGTTTTTGATCTTTTTAACTCCTGCAAGGACATGGCGGAAATGGTTTTTTGAAATTTCAAGATTCTGAAGAAATTACCAACATAGAACTTGCAGATGCTTTTGAGCAAATGTGGCAAAAACGACGGTAATTAGCAAATAACTACTTTTCATAAGATAAATTAGTAACTAATTTTCTATGGTTAGTAGACTTGCAGAACTTATTTTATGAGATTTTAACTTACTTTAATAATTTCTTCTACTCACTTAGACTTATGCTTGTTATTTCTACTGACTATTTTTAAAAGAAACTTAAGTGTTATTAAAGAGCATTAAAAAAGTTAACTTTTTAAGGTTATCTCTGTTATTTAGCAATATTTGTTTGTTTATTTATTTATTTATTTAGCAGTGTTTTTGGAAGAAATAAGAGTCCCATCAATCAATGTCCCTATTATGTAGGTGGATTGTGCACATATATTTTTTTTTCCAACTTTAGCCTATTGTTAACTTTTTGTACATTTCTCTGACTCTCCACATGATAGCAATACATTATTTCTTCTTTAGAAAAAATGCTGAAATTATTATTAATATAATATTTGTAACTTATGTTAAGGATGATATATTGTTAGTTAGCCATGGGTAAGCACCCCTCTAGTTGAAAGTTGTCATATGAATGTAAGTGAATATAAAGCAGCAGAAGTGCTTTTAACTTGATTATCTTCAATAAGCACTTATGGGTTTACCTTCTAAACACATGGCACAGAAAGAAATATGTTTATTCTGCCTTCAGTGTTTAAAATCTATTGGAAAAAAGAAATATGTATACAGCTATGCTACAAATTAAATATAAATATTGAATTATATGCATAAGCAGGATGAATGGAAGTGTTGAAGGGAAAGCTTTTGCTAGGTACTAGTTTTATCTTATTCATAGTTTACCTTTATTGAATGTGTGTACTAGGTGCTAGGCACTGTGTTTTATGCATACTATCTCATTTAATTTCAATAACAACTCCATGAAGTAGATACTATTATTATTATTTTCACACATGAGTAAATTGAGGCATAAGTTGATTCATTAACTTGCCAGAATTTGCACAACTAGTAAGTCCTGCACTGGGATTTCATTTCTAAGTGCTCTAGTCGTAGAGCTCTCTGAATTGTTTTACTGTACTGCCCCTTATAACCTTAGATGTTTCTGATCTTCAGGGGCCTCCACAGAATTTTGTCTCAGGACAAGTATGTCATATGAATTGTTCCTTCTATCACCTGCTTAGATACTGTGGGCAAGATTGTTGCTTGCTTTTCTAGGTGCAGTGTTAGTTGTTTACCTAGATCAGGTGTCTGAAAGGAACTTTTGAAAAATATATCTGTTTCCTACTTTCTCCAGCTAGGCAGCCCATTCTAAAATAGAGAGCTGATTATGTTATTTTCAAGTAACAAAAGCCCTGGTTGTCTTCTCTAGACTTAGAGGTTAAGATCCATATACTTCACGTGGGGTACAATATAGATTGGCTCTATGTTACCTTTTTGAAACTAATTTCTTCCATTTCCAAATTTACTGTAAATCCTAACTGTTCCCCTTTCCCCAAACAATTAATTCTTTTTCAAATTTGGGTGCCTTCGTACAGCCTTTATCCTACCCTGTAATGTGCTGTTCCTTCCTTTGCTTGTTAAAATAACTCACCTTTCATTGTCCAGGCTAGACATCACCTTTCACTGACCTACCTTTCTTTACAGTTTTTTTTTTTTAATTGAGTATTTTTATTGGGTCTTCAAGTTTGGGTCCCACAGTCTTCATCTGATGTCACTCTTAGCCCTGCACTGATTTCTCCCCTGACGTGCACATAGGGCTTGCCCAGGTAGCCTACTGCAGCCGAGGTTTTATTCCAAAGCTTCCTCTCTAAGGTCTAAGGTTTCTATGGTAGAGTTTTATACAACAGTTTTCTTTAAATTAAAAATATTCTACAATTTGTTATTCCCAAAGTAAGATTATGCACCACTCAGAGAAATTGGTTAGTCATTCTGAAGATGTCTAAAAACTATATCACTGCCAAAGAACAACATTTCTCAGATCATATTCTTTCCTTCACTTTTCATTTGTACATCCATACTGTGGTTCACAAGTCATCTGTTTTCCATTATCTTATAATCAAATCAAGAGGACTTCCTTTCTCAGTGCTCTTAGAGCACTTTGACTTTGTTAGACTCTAAGCTCTATGAAGACAGGGACTGTCATATCCCCAGCTTAGAGTCAGGCATACTATAGGCTCTAATAACTATTTGTAACTCTTAGCACATTCCATTTAGTTAAATGTTTATATGTCTCTCTTCTAGTAGATATTAAGCTTTTTGAGTATGGTGACTAAATCATACATGTTTTTTCCTGAATCTGGCTCATATTCTAGGATAGCCTGAATCATGTGGCCAAGATAAGTTGGGGCAGCCACTTTGTGGTACAACCTGTTGAGGTAGTTTCCTTGGACAGGATTATAGTTTTAATATTTCTAATATCAGTTTTGTATTGGGAATTCTACCGAAAAGTCACAAATTTTTAACTAATGAAATGACTAAGATAGGACTTTAACATCTTATATTATGCAAGCAAGTATTGTAAAAATATTAATCAGTGTATGATTAACAGCATGATTCGTGTTAAATATATTACCACTTTCTTTCAGCTACAACGAGTTGCTGTTTATTATTGATACTTGTCAAGGAGCATCCATGTATGAACGATTCTATTCTCCCAACATAATGGCTTTAGCTAGTAGCCAAGTGGGAGAAGATTCACTCTCGGTAGGTGCTTACTTCCTATTTGTAAACTGCATTGTCTTAGGAATATGTAGCTATTTTGCAAATCACTTATATGCTTAATGAATATATCTTGGTTTTTTTATTCTTGGACTTTTTAATACCTTAGAAGGAAATTTTGATTGCATTTAAAACATATACTTCTTTTTTTTGGCTTTGCTTTTAAAAGAAATTTATTGAAGTATAATTGACTACAATATTATGTTTAGGTAAACAGCATAATGATTCAATATTTGCATATATTGCAAAATAATCACAATAAGTTTAGTTAACATATATCACTAGACCTGCCCCCCCACCAAAGACAGTCACTATACATAGTTACAGAATTTTTTTCTTGTGATGAGAACTTTTAAGATGTACTTTCATAGTAACATAGTAATTTAGAGTTTTGTAGGTTTTTTTTTTTCCTGTAATTCAAGCTAGTTAACAATAGTGTATTATTAGTTTCAGGGTGAGGATAATTTAGAGTATTGCCTTAAATCTGCCCTCCATCTACCCTCCATCTCTCATCTCTGGCAACCACCAGTCTGTTCTCTGTATCTATAAGGTTGGTTTTTGTTTTTGTTGTTGTTGTTTTTAGATTACACATATAGGTGAGATCATACAGTATTTGTCTTTCTCTGACCTATTTCTTTTAGTACAATGTCCTCAAGATCCATCCATGTTGCTGCAAAATAGCAAGATCTCTCTTTTGTTGTCTTTTTTTTTTTTTAAACGGCTGAATAATATGCCCATTGTATATGCTTTGTTTTTTCATAGCATCAACCTGATCCTGCAATTGGAGTCCACCTTATGGATAGATACACATTTTATGTCTTGGAATTTTTGGAAGAAATTAATCCAGCCAGCCAAACCAATATGAATGACCTTGTAAGTCTTTGCTTTGATCATAGCGCATAGGTATGCTTCCTGTAGCAAGTGAAGTCCTTTACCTGCCGTACTGCCACGGTACTGTTTCCCATGTTGAACCCTTTGAATTGTTTTGAATCTCCCTTTACAGTAATCTCTCTCTCTTTACTACCGGAAGCCTAAAGTCTAGCCCATTTACCTTGTGTCTTTCCTTCATTTGCTCATGCTCTTTTCTCTACCAGAAGTGTACTTTTTTTAGATCCACTTACTGAAATTCTACTTATTCTTTGGGGGTCAAATCAGATCCTCCCACCTCCTGGAATAACCCCATACCTCTTCTCTGTTGGAATTTAAGTAAGATTAAAAAGGTTTTTTGGAGCTTTATTTCTCTCTCGTGCCGTCTATAGTAGTTGCCTCTTTGAACTTACTGAATGTGACAGTAAGCATAATAGAAAGCTTGAAGCAACAGTTGTAGATTGGGTAATACTGTGCATTGATGACTTTCACTCTTTATTTCATTAACTTATGCCCTGCTCTTTTATTCATAAACATTTTTTTTTTGAGTTTTGACTAAGTGCCAGCCACTGACTATCCTATTGAAAGAGGCAGGCACTGTCTGCCTTCACGGACCTTCAGAATGAGAGGGAGGTCGAGTAGACTGGGCTTGGGGCTCTCGTACATCAGCCAAACAGCTTTGCATTGATGTCTTTTATCATTTAGATACATTTCAGGTAATTTTTTTCTTTTTAATTAAAGAAGTTTTGCAAAATTCTAAAAACCACTGTTAGAAGCTATCATATTTGATAACACAGAACTACTTGCTATATTTTGAAGGTTATATATTTTGATGCCTGTTAAATCTTAATATCAATTTAGATGTTAAAACAAAATTTGTTATAATGCTACTTTGTAAGAAAACTGTAGTCACCTAAATTCCAGTTACTTTAGTTTTTAAGTTTATTCCTATTTTTAATTATATATTATATTTTATTTAATATGCGACAGACACACTGTCTCAAAAGTTTACAACATATGTACTTCACACTTCAAATGTCTAATGGATTTTTTTAAAAAATAACTTCTTCCATTGAAATCATACTGGAAAGACTGAAGAAACTTATGTTTTGTTTGTTTATGTGTTTGTTTTTTCCCACAGGTGCTGTATGGTTTTTAATAAACATTCCTCACTAATATACTTTTGTTTTTTTAATTGAATGATGATTATTTTAATCTTGTTCAGTAGGAATGATCCCTTTCCTTGAAGTTAAATATTCTAGTGATTTGATATAACTTAAGATGTTGTGGAATAATACCTATTTTGTTATATGTATGTGTATTGGAAAATTTGTTGGGTATCAGAGTATAATATTAGAAGCTTCAGGAGCAGCAAAATTAGAAGACAATGGTACCTGGCCTCTTAAAAACTTATAGTATCATTGGTAATAGTTAAAAAGCACATTTATACAGTATTACCTATTAAATGCAGTCTTCAGATCCTCCAGATAAAGTTCTTTCCTCTGTGAAAATAAAACTCTTGCTATGTACCTTTGAGATGCTTTTAATATTGCTCAGTCATGGTTTATATTGGTGGTGTTCCCTCGAGGCTTTGAGGTTCTTAAATAAGAAGTATAAGAACCATGCTTTATTCATCTTACTACCCACAGAACTTAATTATATAGCACCTCAGGTATTTGTAGATTCTCAGTGAATATTTTGAATGAATGAAAGGATATGACAACAATACACTTTTATATGATTCCTTTAAATACAGTGGGATCAGTGATTAAAATTTTCTTAGAAGAGGTAGATTTTCAGGTTTGGAAGAAGAGAAGTATAACATATTCTAGGAAAATGGAGTACCTGCAGAGGCACAGAAATTGGAATCCTTCTCTTCAATAGTAAGCATATAATCAATCCTTGGCTAGAGTGTGAAGATTCTGTAAGTGAAGGAGATTATTAAAAATTAATGTTGCTAAAGCCAAGGAAGTCAGATTGATAGGATAAAATATTCTTGAAGGAAGGAATAATTTCATAGAAAGTAGAAGTATGATCATTTTAGCAGCAAAGAGGTAATATTTTTTATCTTGTTGCCCAAGCTCATTCTCTTTGCTTTTCCTGCTTTCTTCTGTTGGTGCCTGATAAAGCCCACCACGTTGCTTGCTCATACAAGAATGCCTTCAGTATACATAGGACTTCAATCTTATCTTTGTGTGTTTTATCTTTTATTGTGTTTCTTTAGCCATCCATCCGCATTGTCTTTCCTGTTTGGCATATTACTTACTTGTAAGTAAGTAAGTTTGGCATTTTACTTTCTCCACCCTTTTTGCCTTCACTGCTTCTTAATTTATTTTCTGATTCTTCTTTGATTTCCTTTTACTGTTTTCCTGAACCAGGATGGCATTGTGATATTAGGCAAATTATTAATCTTTTTGAGCTTTAGTTTGAAGTGGAGATAGTAATCTTTATTTACCTCAAAGCTATTGGTAGGTTTCAGTCAGAATATCTACAAATTGCATTGAGCTGTGCTTGGGTCACTATGTTTCATAAATCCTGGCTGCTCTGCTCTTCCCCACTCACCTCCCGTCATATTGGTGATTATGTATACATATGGTCTTGTCTCCATCGGTGGGTAGGTGCTGTGGGCCCTAGGCCCTTGCTAGCAGGCCTCGTGGTTTTCTTCACATATGCTGTGCTTCTGCCAAACTAGGTTATTAGCCTGATACATCTTTGCTTCTTTATTAAGAATGTTATTTCCCATCTGTAATCTCCCTTTTCCTTCAGAAAGTAGCTTAAATCCTACTCCTTCTCTTTTCTTATCCTCAAACTATGAAAAGTTTATCCTTTTCTGAAGTAGAACCTGTCACCTTTCTTTCTGTCTTGTTATGTTTGTTTCTAACATAAAGCCTTGAGGATAGGACCATGTCCTATCAACTTTTGTGTCTTCTGTGGAAGATAACAGTATGAAATGTATGTAGATATTTTTTTCTGCTTTGCTGAGTGAATGAGCACATATCTATCCTTGGCAATTCACTGATGTGGAATATCAATGATAGGATTAACAGAAATTATCATGAGATCTGTGTGAGATGAAGTCGTGGTTTTCAGGCTGTATTCTTTCAGCACTGGAGCATCTGGAGATGCCTTGCTTTTTTTTTCCATTATGGATAAACTAAGAAAGTTACTTAATTTATAGAATGGTTTTTGGGATCCCTGGGTGGCGCAGCGGTTTGGCGCCTGCCTTTGGCCCAGGGCGCGATCCTGGAGACCCGGGATCTAATCCCACGTCGGGCTCCCGGTGCATGGAGCCTGCTTCTCCCTCTGCCTGTGTCTCTGCCTCTCTCTCTCTCTCTCTCTGTGACTATCATAAATAAATAAAAGTTAAAAAAAATTAAAAAAAAAAAAAGAATGGTTTTACATAGGTTCACAGCAGGAGAACAAGGGGTGTTCTCCTGCTCTCCAGTGAGGGAGGGTGTCAGTGCCTCAGCTTTCTACCTTTCAGAGTAGCTCTGTTTTTAATCTTTTTTATATTTTGGGCTTCTGTATAATATTTAATTTGAATTTTAAATTTGAATGAAGGGTCATGATTATAAAATGTTTAAAAACCATTCTGGTAGAGCACCCCACTGAGATGAGTATAGATGCAGAAAAAAAAATCAGTTCTTTTCATAGTGTTACTGTAAGTTCTCAGTAAATTTAAAGTTTAAAATATATTTTGTAACGTATGATTTAAAAAAATGAATTTTTTTTCCCTTCTTGGACAGCTCTTCTTTGCATTACCTGTTCTAATGTCTGTATAGCTTTCTTAGAATGTCAAGTACTACCATAGCAATGAAACTTGAATCTTTAGAATCAGTTGCTTCTTTAAGTTGGGAAAGCTTTAAAAACATACGACAATTGGAGTGCCTGGTGGCTTAGTCAGTTGAGTGTCTGACTCTTGGTTTTGGCTTGGGTCATGATCTCGGGGTAATGGGATTAGCCCTGAGTCAGGCTCTGTGCTTGGTGGGGAGTCTGCTTGGCATTCTCTCCCTCTTCCTCTGCCTCCCTCCCCATTGATAAATAAATATTTAAAAAAAAATACTGTAGTCTATTACTGATTTGATAAAAGTTTTATGTATATGTGTGTATTTGTTATTGTTATATATATGTTTTTCAGTTTCAGGTATGTCCTAGAAGCCTCTGTGTATCTACCCCTGGACATCGCACTGATCTTTTTCAGAGGGATCCTAAAAATGTCCTGATAACGGACTTTTTTGGAAGTGTGCGGAAAGTGGAGATTACAACAGAGACTATTAGTTTGCAGCCGGATTTAGAAATCACGGAAAGCAGGTATTCTTCTTGAATTATTATTTTATTAAAATGTTTTTATGTAACATGATGTTACATAATACTAAGAGATGAAAGTTATTGTTTGTAAATAAAACTACATATTTCTACCCAATCCTCACTTTATGTAGGCTCTAAACTTTTCGGGTGTATGGGCAAAAGCCTTAAATATTAGGGGGAAGCTAAGATTATGAGCAGGATTATGTCGTAGCTGCAAAATACAGGGTTCATAGTAGTGATTTGAGGCTTGCTCAAAAGGACTAAAAAACTTTCCTTGTAACTGGTTTAAAGCCATACTTTTCATTACTGGAGGTGTATATAATGGTTCAGAAGAACTTCATGAAAGAGTAGGTATGTGAATATTTCAAACATTAATAGTCTAATGAACGTGTATGCTTTCACCTATTGCAGTAGAAGGCATTACCTGAAATGACAGCTGGGCATTTAGAGTGTAATAAGGGCCCTAGGAATCTGGCAGATGTAAGACAGATAAACATAAAAAGGGGAAGCAAGTGCCAAAAGAATATAAGTGCCAAATACATACTTCCAACTATAATGCAGTGCTTCCATGTTCAGAATTTCTTTGCGTTTCACCAATCTGGTTACATCTCTGACTGCCATATATTTTGGTTCTTAGAGTTTGGGTGGTTTGTGAGCCTGGTTCAGTGGTATCTCTGGCTTTTCTCAAGTATTATATTCTATTAATCTGGAACAATTTATCTGGACCTATTGTAAACTTGGAATGACCCTCTCATCAACAGGTGCCAGTTACAGATTTATTTGGGGGCTCTTGGTAATTCATTAGGGAAAGGAAGAGAGGTATTCACCAGATAAGTCTCTCTTGGGAAGTAGATGGTATGTGAGTGTGCATGCATGCACACATGTGTAGGTGTGTGTATATATGTGTGTAAGCGAGTGCACAAGCAGGAGAGAAAGGGAAAGAGATTGGTTGATTTGGAGTATGCGAATTTTAGAAGTATTTATGTTTCATTTGTTTCTTTCCCTAAACATTTTAAAGGCAAAATACTTTATTAGGATTAAATAATATCTCAATTAATAGTCACTTTCTTGAAATACATAGATGATTTATTCTACTAACATTAAATTTTGTTATTTGTGATTATCTAATGCTATCTATTGGAAACTCCTACTCCTGGGAACTTTTCTGGACTGTTAACTGGCAACATAAATTACTCTCCATTTTGAAAAATCCATAGACTTGTAATTAGGCTTACAAATGTTTCAGGAATAATTTAGAAACTAGCACAAAATACATTTTTTTTGAAGATTTAAATTTGATGTTATTATTTCCTATTCTGAATATTCAAAGCCTTGGATCTTTTCCAGTTTCTCATACCTATTGGCTTAAAAATATTTTTTAAGGTATCAGATGATATTCCACAGCAGTGTCAGTTTTGTTATCTTGAATACTGAATTTCAGATTACTCTTGTAAAATAGCTAAATCATACCTTAATACTTAGCAACTAAAATTGAAATATGTCTTTTAACAAATTTATTTTGTAGTTTTCCTTTAATTTAATAAGCCTATGAAATTATAAGATACACCTTTTCTTAACCATCTGACTATTGCATTAATTTACTTTAAAGGCAAGGACCATCTTTATACTCTTCTGAACTTATTTTCTATTCTGTCCATTTAATACAATATTAAATATGCAGTAAGTATAATAAAAAATGATTTCAGTGGAATCTACTGAGTTTCATTATATATCCTGGAAGAAAGGAATTCTGTCTCACAAAGTATCTCCATATATTAGTTCGAGAGCAAAAATTGTTGGTGCTGAAAATTATCTTAATTTATCTTTAATTGAGGAAAATATTTTGGGCATCAGAGCCAGACACCAGGCACTGTTGAATTACAGCACCCTCTAGTGTTTATAAATAAATTTTATTTGTAATATTGTGTACAGATGGTTTCATGATCACTGGTATATGTTATCCCATTAATTTAGGAAAATTAAGCTTCCAACATGCTTCAGGAATTTTTAAATGAATGCTACAAATATTATCTCATTGTGTGTAGGTGGTACTTATATGCATATATGAATGGCAATCAGATATTAGAGAAAATCAGATTCATGAGAGGTCAGATATCACAAAAATTTTTTTATTAAGAAAATTATGGGTTAGGATATATATGTATTTTTTCAGATCTTAGGTTAAAAATATCAGGGTAGTCACGGTTAAGATGGGCAGTTTTGCTTTTAAAAATATTACTATCTACATATGTTAAGGAAACAATGGAATCGATCCATTCGGACTATTTATATTTCATATTTTACACACAATAGTGTACTAGACTACACTCAGATATGATGGAGAACCTTAGTACATAAAATTGATATTGTTATGCTATGATATTGTTTTGTCTCCTGAAACAGATACTAAGGTTACAGTCATTAAGTTAGTAACAACACTTTGTTTCTGCATGTATCTTAGCAGTTGTGTGATTAATTTGTTTGCAAGAACAAGTGGCATAAAATAGGACTTGACTGCAGTTTGGCTTATATAACTTGATTGTACCCTGCTTCATCTGAGTATACATAGGTTGACTCTGGATAACTATGTAGACAACAGCCTTCACTCCTGAAGGAGCTGGGCTTTTTAGAATCTAGTGATAAGTTCATGTTGGCGTTACTCAGGTTACCAGTTTGGTATCTTTACTGTATGGGGAAAATAGCCTCTGGCTTGTGGATGTCAAAAGACAGGTACATCTTAGTGTTAAAAAACATAAATTTAGTAGGCATTGCCCAGGAAAAGAAGGGAGTTCAGGACAGTTTTAACTGTAAAGATTCCGCTTTTATCTTGGTTGGTTAGGCGAAAACTTACAGTCTGATTTTTGCTTTAGGCTCTAAAGTTAGGCATTTGATTCTGTTTATGAATGTTTCATTGTAATTTGATTGTTATTCTAGAATTTCTTTCTCTTTTGAGCTATCTTTAGCAATTGGAATTTTTTGGATCTAGCAGGAAACTTGAGACCGGACGGTTTTCTTACAGATTTCTTACAGACCTCCAACAGAAGGGTAGACTACGGCCTCCTTGAGGTCAGTCTGTGTTTTGAACACCAGCGTAGGCCTCTTTCAAGAGTTTGTTAAGGAAGTCTCCACTTCATGCAGATTAAAGATCAGACAGCTGCTGCCACTGTCATATTTTGAGCCCTTTCTATGTGCTTCATGCTTTATATGACACATTGGGTAGGATGGTTGAGTTATAAATAATGGGATCCAACCTGGACTACATGATTTTCATAAGGACATTTGTTATATATAGATATTCTTGTGTTTTATGGAACCTAAGGACTGACCCCAGGAAGGGACTGGAAACAGGAACCAGATGTCAGAAGCAGAGGCAGCACTCACTCCATTTCCCTGTTGTTTTAGTCTTTTCTTTCTCTGTGGTTGTGGCCATGTTGGGGGTAGAGTGTGTGCGTACCACTGCTCTGGAGATTCATGTCTCTTCTGTTGATGATAAAGCCCTGACAGAGAGTGAACTTGCTCATTCCCAATTCTGAGCTCCCTGGAGGGCATTGTGATTAGCCTAGCTTGGGTCAGGTGTCCAGCTGGGCAATATTGGGGTTGTAAAACACAAAAGCATAGCTGCTACTGAGCCCACCCCACGTGTATAAAACCCCCAAAAAGGTCTTGAGAGCTAGGTAGATATCCTAAAGGGTGTTTATATTAATCTCACGTAATTCACATGATAACTTTATGAGGCAGATATAATTTCTTTTTGTAGATGAGTAAAGTGATGCTGAAAAAAGGTTAAGAAATGTGCCCAAAGTCACACATCTAATGAATGGTGGAGCCAAGATACGAGTCTAGGAATGCCTTATACTTCTAAAAAATATATATTCTTATTCTCTTATAATTGACCTTGAGCTATTTGGCTTGCTTTCTTTTTAAAGGATATAAAATATAAATGATAGCTCAATGAATTATCACAAAACAACTACTCATGTAACCACCAGAAAAAAAGAATAATACTGGAAAAATGAATAAAATGCTGGAAGTTCCCCAACCCCTGTGTCCTTCCCAATCTCTGCCTCCTTACTCCCCATCAAAGTCAATTACTATCCTTTTATGGAATTCTTGCTTCTCATTTTATACTACCTTTTGCTAATATTATGTTTTTGGAATCCATTTGTGTTGTGTGCAGCTGTAGTCTATTCAGTTGTTTTGAGTTTTTAAAAATTGAGGTGTAATTTATTTACAGTAAAATCACCCTTTTTAATGTATTGTTCTGAGTTTTGACAGATGCATACAACTGGATAATCACCATGCTAATCCACCACCACAAGAAGTTTCCTTATGCCCTTTTCTATCCAGTCCCTTAACCATATTCCTGGAAACTACAGATCTGTTTTCCAGTCCCATGGTTTTACCTTTTCCAAAATGTCATGTAGATAGAATCATATTCTGGACCCTTTCGAGTCTGGCTTCTTTTATGGATTTCAGATTCATCCCTGTTGTTACATGTATCAGTAGTTTGTGTTCTTCTTTATTGCTAAATGCTGCTCAGCAATTAAAAGGAACACCAACTACAGATACAAGGGATGCAGGTTGGCTATTCACCAATTAAAAGACATTTGCTTTTGCCCACCAGTTTTTGGCAATTATAAATAAAGCCACTATAAACAATTACATACAAACCTAAGTTTTCATTTTACTTGACTGAAATACCCATCAGTAGGTTTGCTGGGTCATTGGTAGTGTATGTTTAACTTTGTAAGAAACTTTTGGGACACCTGGGTGGCTCAGCGGTTGAGCGTCTGCCTTTGGCTCAAGGCGTGATCCCCACAGTCCTGGGATCGAGTCCCACATCAGGCTCCCTGCATGGAGCCTGCTTCTCCCTCTCTCTCTGTGTCTCTCATGGATAAATAAATAAAATCTTTAAAAAAAACAAAACTTTCAGACTATTTTCCATTAGTCATGGTACCATTTTGCATTCCCACAAATAGTTGTTCATCATTCTTAATTATACTTGGTATTGTCTTTTTAATTTTAGCTCCTCTAGTAGGTATGTAGAAATATCTTTATGATTTTAATTTGCATATCCCTGATGACTGAGGATGTTGAGCATCATTTCATGTGCTTATTAGTAATTCATTTTTCATGAAGTGTCTATTTAAGTCTTCTCGTTTTTGAAAAATAGGGTTGTTTACTTTCTTCTTAATTATAAGATTTCTTTATACATTTTTGGATACAAGTTCTTTTTCAGATATATGTGTTGCAAATATTTTTCTTAGTCTTTGGCTTTCCTTTCCTATCCTTTATATCTTTTGAAGAATAGATTTAATGTTAATGGAGTTCATTATTCAATAATATTTTCTTTTATGCTCAATGTCCTTTATGCAGTGATTCTTAACCTAATTCAAGATCACAAAAGTTTTCTTTCATTTTCTTCTAGAAGTGTATAGTTTTAATCTTTATGTTTAGGCTATGCTTTAAGTTTGAAGTATAGTGTTAAGTAAGGGTTGAAGTTTATTTTTCCATGTGGGTATCTAGTTATTCCACCACCATGTGTTGAAAAGATTGGATTCCTCATTGGATTATATAGGCACCTTTGTAAAAAGTCATCCGACCACTGTATATGTGAATCTATTTTAGGCTCTCTTCTGTTGTATTGAGCTGTATATCAGTTTACACCAGCATTATACTATTTTGATTATTGTGGCTTTATACTAAGTTCTGACATCAGTTTATATACACCCTATAAATGTTTTTTTAAGGTTCTTTTGACTATTCTAAGGTTCTTTTGACTATCCTTTGTGTTTCCATGTAAATTTTAGAATTTCTTTCTCTTTTTTTTTTTTTTTTTGGTCAATTTTTCTCTTCTTTTTTTATGAGGGTTGGGGGAGGGACAGAAGAAGGAGAGAGAGAAACTTAAGCAGGCCCACATGCAGCACAGAGCCTGATGCAGGGCTCAGTCTCACAACCCTGAAATCATGACCTGAGCCAAAATCAAGAGTTGGATGTTTAACTGACTGAGCCACCCAGGTGCCCCACCAGTTTGTCATTAAAAAAAAAAAAAAATCCTGCTGAGCTTTTGACTGGAATTGGATTGACTCTATATTAATTTGATGAGTATGGATACCTTAACAATATTGAATCCTCTGACCCTTGAACATACCTCTACATTTATTTAGAATTCCTATAATTTCTCTCTGTATTATTTAATAATTTCCTGTGTAGATGTTTTCTGTACTTTTCATTAAATTTATTCCTAACTATTTTTGTTTTTGATGCTGGTTTAAGTGATATTTTAAAATTTTATTTTTCATTTGTTGCTCAACTATAAAAGTACAATTAATTTTTGTATTGACTGTATCTTGGATCTCATTGAATCTGGGTGTTGATCAAATCATACCCAGTCAAAATCCCAGCAGTCTTTTTTGTAGAGATTGACAAAATGATTCCAAAATTAAATTTATATGGAAAGTAAAGGACCTATTTTAGTATTTCTTATATTAATTCTAGTCTCTACTTATAGTGTTTACTAGGAAATCAAATCAAAATTTAAATACACATATGCAGTAGAATCCTCTGTTGTGGAGTTGGGCAAAACAGACTGAGGATTATGAAACTTTGTGATTAAATAATTCACTGAATATTGCTCATAGAAATTATAAAATGATTATGAAGCTTTATGAATCAGAAAGTCACCCAAATGGTTCAAGGAGTGGTTGACAGGGTTTCTTCCCACTATTCTGCATACTGGCATATTTTTTCAAAGTGATTAATTTAGTCATCAGTGTAATTCTATATTAAGTATCTTATTTGCCCACTTTATATTGCTATTTATAATTGTTAGTCATTATAATCATTCAGGAACTCATTAAATTAGAATTTGAGAGCATAAATTAGATGTGATTATTAGATTTATAAAGACAAAACTGATAATTTAATTATCCTGCTCGTCAATTTACATACATTAAAGTTTTATTGTTACAGTTTATTATTGTTTCAAATAATGTGTTGATCATTTCATGGACAGATTTTTTTTTTTTTTTTTTGGACAGATTTTTTTAAGCAATTTATTTCACTACCTACAACTAAACAAAAACATCCATTGAATTGGTTTATGACTTTTAAGAAATCAATGTATGTGAATAGTATATAGCAGAATATAGTATTGTATCCTTTTGTGTAAGTAATACTTCTCTGAATATAAATTACTAAATATTATGTTTCCTAGGGATACTAATTTCCAACTAATATTTATTAATATTCAAAACTGATCAAAGCAAAGTTAATTCAAACTCTAAACATATAGGACCCAAAAAATGAAAATTGAAAAAACTCTAAAAATGTTATGGTATTATTTATAAAATAGAACATTAGAACTTAATCTATCGGATGTTTAGGGAATAAATTTTTGAATTATACGGGAAAGTAGATTGTGGGACCTTTAAGGTTTAACTCCTTGATTCTATGTTCTGTAACTCTCTTGGTCTCCTTATGAATTGTAATACTGTTGCTTTGTTCCACTAAATTAAGCTGTAGTGTCTTGAATGAGTTAAATCAACTCATTGTCTATTATCTGAATAGAGGATATTATAACATAATAATCAAAGGCAGAGTCATTGGAATCAGCCAGTTCCTGAATTTAGAGTGTCTTCCCTTTACTAGCTATGTCCTATGGACAAACCATATGACTTCTTGGATCCTCAGTTTCCTTATCTGTTAATGGGAATAATAATTTCACTTCATAAGGTTATTAAGATAGTTAATTTTTATTTTCCTTATAGGGTCTTAGTTCTGTGCTCAAATACAATAAAGTGCGTAATAAGTTCAACTTAGTGAGAAAGCATATTATATATATTAATAAAAATTATTGTTAGAATTCTATTTTTAATGTATTTTTGGTCATTTGCAAAAATTATCTATTCTACTTTTAGTAATCTGATACTAGAAAGTACTTATTTTATATCTGGTAGTTTCTTATTTGGAGTACTACAAGGAATTGGGAAATTGTATTTAACCAGAAGATGGCAGTAGAATCACATGTTTGTACGTATGGAACAATTTTTTTTTTTTTTTTTTTTAATGCTGAAGGTTGAAGTAGTTTGTATCTTCAAATAAATTATATTTGTTTCTTCAGACCAGTGTCAGGAGAAAAGGCTCTTGATGTTGAATTTTTAGTTTAAAAAAGAATGATAAAAATTTTTCACTATATGTGGGTTGCCTTGCTTTAATAAATGTGATAATATGGAATTTTTAAAAAACAGGTAAATATAGGATCTTTTTGAACTGCTGCTCTTCTGGCATATATTTAGCATATTACTAAATGCTTAATCAAGAAATTGAAGGGTCCTAAGAAATCTTAAGGTGTTTGTGAAGATTATTTATGATTAATTAGTAATACAGATAGAGCAGTTTTCATTTATAATTTATCAGTGGGGAAAACGGAATTCAATATTTTAAAATTTGATTTATATATAACACTTTCAGGACTTTATGCTTATTTCATTGTGTTTTTATTTTACCAATAATTATCTTGTAAATATTAACTCATTGTTTAGAACTCACTCTGATAAAATAATATTAGTGTTAAACTATACAGATTTTACTGTGGGGGGAAAAATGAACCTGGTAGGGAACCATGGCCTGAGTTCTTTGCCAGCAGTATCCTTCATGACCGATATCAATTTTGGGGTATGGGTGTTAAATTTATTAGAATATTATTATTTTCTCAAGGCTCATTAATTGATAATTAGAAATTTTGTGATAATTTTTTAATAGAGCCTAACCGTACCTAAAAATTGCAAGTAAAGTCACTTATGTGAGTTTTCATTTAATCAATATAATATTATTTAAAATGTGGGGTTTTTTTTTTCTTTCTTTTTTTTTAAAGAGGCGTGAGTAGAGGGAATGGGAGAGAGAGACTTTTAAGCAGACTCCATGCCCAGTGTGGAGCCCAGCATGGGGCATGATCTCACAACCTAGAGATCATGACCTGAGCTGAAATCAAGAGTCGGATGCTTAACTGAGCCACCCAGATGCCCCTAAAGTACCTATATATGTGTATATTTTTTCCTATATATGTAATAGATACATTCTTATAAGGTAGCAGGTAATTAAAAAGGTTTATTTCAAAATTAATTTTCTCATAAAAATAAAAAACAGGAAATTGATAACATTTGATTTTAACTATGTCTTAGTAATATAAATAGTAATTAAAAATTTATATGAAAAAGGGAACATTGTTTCTTCATGAAACAAACATTAATAATTTTCATTTGAGCTACAGATGATATTAATTTATCTAACATTGACTAGTTCTGTTATTTCTCCATGTTTGTTTGAGATTCAGGTATACAAACTTCTTGTCGTACTCAGTGATATTCCAGACTTTGTCCCTTCTTTAATTCTATGAAATTGTCACATATTATTCTGAAAGTACTTACACTAAAGAAAGCCCACATATTGTTATGGAATGCTTTTTTTCAGTGAGATCTTCATTTTAACTTCAATATTAAGAGTCTTTCTCCCTCATCTCATGGGATCAGCTTCTAATGTTAATTGATGTTTTCTAGTATGATTTCTCAAAAGTGAAAAGCAAATGAAAATTAATGAAATAGGGGATTTTGAGGGATTTGATCCTAGAATATGTAAATTTGTCACCTGCAAGTAAGTGTGGATGCTGGCTGAGAATTAGTTTGCATCATACTGAGCTGTAGTGGACCTAGCTTAATGGATCTGAACAGTCAGAGATTCAGATACTTGGTAAGCAGTTTAAACTGGGGTGTTTTAAATTAGTATATTATTCTTTTAAATGTTTATTCTTTTACCAAATATATGTATATTAAGCATATGTATGTTGAGAAATGGAGTTAGAGCATCGTATTTTACATTTCCGTTAGGTGATTTAAGGACTACATGCTGTAGGACGATGTTTTGCACTTTTGCTCTAAGATACTGAGACAGGTAATAGTGAGCGCTATGGTGAGACATTAATTATGAATATAAGCATTCTGTGGCCTAGAAATACTACCTTCATTGTCTGTTGCTTGCAATACAAGGAGTTATAACTGCTCTAATTACTTTGCATAAACATGATGTAGACATTTAAATCTTGTATCTAATGATAGGGAAAGCTTTAACTTACCCTTAAAAAATAGTTTAAAAAATAACTAATGTTCATAATGATTTCTCTTCAGTATGCTAAAACACTGTAGTATGTATTTTAAGTCATAGAAAATGATTAAAATATATCTCGTATCATTTTAGGTTATGGGTGGGGTTTTTTTCTATCTAGTTTGTTGAAAATTAGATATAATACAACTGTGTTATGCACAAATTAGGTAGCTTCTAGTAGTAAAGAGTACATCAAAGTTGCCAAAGAGTTGGCTCTGAATATGAGAAATACCATTTTTACCTTAGATGTAAAAAGACAACTTGAATTTAATGGCCTTTGGCATTCATAGTTTGAAATTTCATCAGAAGGAAACATTTCTCAATAAAAGAATACCCTGTAATATTCAGAATTAGATACATTTCACTTTCCCCAGAATAAGAAATGAATATAAATGAGTTAGAGAGGTGATTTGAAGTTAATAATAAAGAACAATCAATTGACTTGAGTTGCAGAATTGTTGCTGACTAGTTTTTTTTGAAAAAACTCTTCTGTTATAAAATATCAAGATGCTCGGGGAAATTACAAAAAAAAAAAAAAAGGACACTTTTAAATACATATCTGAGCTGCAAAGAAAGTAGTTGCATGGAAACAATACCACGGTGTGATGGATGGCATTTCTGGCTTTTTCCAGATTGAACTAGAACCGGTGGCATCCTCTTATTGAGTAAAGTGCTGTACTGGTTTAGTTTTGTATATAATGTTTCTAGGTAGTTGCAGTTGGTATTCCAAGCATGCACCTTCCCTAGGCATTTGGCAACAAGTTCAGCAGATTGTCTCCCTTTTCTAGGCCTACTTGACTTATTATAAAAAGTATCAATGAGTTGGGTCCGGGTCCATGATGTGTCCAAGACACCTTAATCCATACATGCCTTTACCAGGAACCATGCTTTATCTTGCTTGCAGCCCCTTTTATCTCTGAGGCAGAAAGTATTTCCACTGTTCCCCTTGCTGAACAGTGGCTCCCAATAGCTCCACTTTCCTCAGTGATAGGAAAGTCTGTTGGAGGAATACATTTAAGGAGCTAAAACACAAGGGGTAAGTAAACGTGGAAGATGAGGCTTCCCGAAATGATAACTCCTGATATAGAAATCTAGAGTTTTGAGTTAGAGTGGGTTTCTGTGAAGGTCAGGACAAAAAGCTGTGGGTCCATTTGTGGGTAGTTAGGCTTAAGAAAATAACTCAGCTTAAAGTTGATTACTCAGCTAAACTATGGTTAAAGAATGAAAAAAATAACATTTTCAAACATATAAAAGCTGAGAGTATTTTGAATCAATACACCTTACTTAAACAACATCTAAAGTCGATGTACTTCTTGAAGAGGGTAAGGGAGCTGGAAAAGAGGTCTGAATGGAAGGAAGAATGCTGAGCTCTTTAATTAGTAAAAATGGTAGGAAATTTAACAAAAATCGAGTATGTTTTATAATTATGATGGTAATGATGATGATAATTGGGGAAGTTAAAGCACTAATATATTTAATGACAATAAAATATAAGAAGGAGAGGAGGAGGAGGGCAGCCCGGGTGGCTCAGCAGTTTAGTGCCACCTTCAGCCCAGGGCCTGATCCTGGAGACCCGGGATTGAGTCCCATATCGGGATCCCTGCATGGAGCCTGCTTCTCCCTCTGCCTGTGTCTCTGCCTCCCTCTCTCTCTCTGTGTCTCTCATAAATAAATAAAATCTTAAAAAAAAAAAAAAAAAAAGAAGAAGAAGAAGAAGAGGAAATGTTGGGCTTTAAAGTATTCTGAGGTTTTTTTGAGGGGGGAAGAGTAGTAAGTTTTAATAGTTTTAGACAGTAAAGTATGTATGCATTTTACTTTGAGATTGACAAATTAAAAGAGATTGACAAATTAATACAAATAGAGGAAATAGAAATATTACAGGAGAAAAATGGAATTAAAAAAATCAATGAGGAGGCTGCAAAGAAGTGAAGGTGAAGCAAGAAAAGACAGAATAGAAATTATGAAGTAAGGGGACAATTATAATTATGTTAATTGTAAGAATACATTTAAATAAATTAATTTTATTTAAAAACAGAGGTCATCATATTTAGGATAAAAAGAAATCTAACTGCACACAGAACACATAATGAATGACATTAAATAGCTGAGAATAAAAGGATCACCAGGCAACTGCTAACCAAAAAAAGCTTATAGGGGCTATATTGGTATCAGACAAATAGACTTAAGGAAAGGCATTAGCAAGCATGAAGGAGGTTAAAAGTCTGGCTTGTTAGGAAGTCTAGAGGCATGAAAACTTTCAGTTACCTAGTAGCAGAACTACAATATATATTTTTTAATTTACATACTTAAGAGTTTGATAAATTCAACATTGTAGAGGAAGATTTCAACATCATAGTATCAGAAACTGATAAAAGATCTTCCCAAATGTTTTTAAAGATACAAGCAACATGATTAATAAGCTTGATCTATAGATTCAGCAATTAGAGAGTAAACACTCTTCACAAGCCAAATGTAATATTTTTAAAAAATGACCCATAGTTGGCCAAAAAAAGCACATCGTAAAAACTGTAAAGTGTTAGAATTCTTATGGGATATTTTTTTTGGATCACCATATCATTGTTAGAATAAATAGCAAAAAAAAAAAAAAAAAAGTTTAAAATAGTATCTGTGGGAGTTCTAAAACACACTTTGAGTAATTCTTAGAGTAAATATATCAATGGAAATTTTAAAAACACTTAGAAATGAGTATAGGGCACCTGGGTGGCTGAGTGGTTGAGCATCTACCTTTGGCTCGGGGCGTGATCCTGGGGTTCTGGGATCGAGTCCCACATCAGGCTCCCTACAGGGAGCCTGCTTCTCCCCCTGCCTATGTCTCTGCCTCTCTCTGTGTCTTCATGAATAAATAAATAAAATTTTAAAAAATAAATGAATAATTATGAAAACATTAAACATGAAGAGTAGTAGGATACAGTTTCTGATTCTGGTTAGGATAAAATAATTTAATTTACAACAGGCATCTGTGATCTCACCAAGAACAACTAGAAAAACTAGACAAAAATAATATTTTTAAAGACATCAGAGAAGTGCAGAAGCAATGAGGACCATGAAACCAAAAATCCAGATTTGGGAAAACTTCTCAGAGGTGAGCTAAAAATCCATAGCCTCTTTGCAGTGGGTTAATTTACTGATTCTGGGAGTAGGCCCAAAGTTGAAGATCTGAGTTTGGTCCAGGAAGTAGGTCATTGCTTGTGGGTAGAGAGAAACCAGCAAAATTTTTGGTGATTGTGTGAGGTGGAGTAACACAATTGTCACTCAATCACAAAACCAGTTTCCCTTTCAAAATATTTGCCAAATTCTGAAATTAAAGGAGGGCTAACTGCTAAGCAGGAAACCTCTGAAAACTAGAGCTCAATTTACTAGTCTTGTAATTCTCAGGAGATAAAGGTGGACCAAGAAGTGATCTAGAACTTGGAGTTAGTAAATGAGAACCGTTAAACCATGTTTTTAATATGTTCAAGGAAAAGGAAAAAATTCTTGAAAACAAATGAAAAGATAGGGAAATACCAGAGAATATGAATATATCTAAAACAATGAAATGAACACTCTCAAATTGAAAATGTAGTATTTGAACTAAAGAACTCAATGAATGGCTTGATATCAAATTGGATGATCAAAAAACAGGATTAGTGTACTTGAAGACAATTCAATAGAGAATCTCCAAGCTGAAGCAGAGAAAGAAACAAACAGAAAAGAGTAAGAAACAGTAGATTCAGTAAAACAGTTTAATGTGTATAAAGTATCTTAAACTAGACTAAAGATTGAAAATAGAGAAGAACCAATGGTTAAAGAGATAATGAGCAAAACTAAGGAAATACATCAAAATACATAGAGTTAACTCTGCTGAACCTAAGCTAGGTGAACCACAACTTGGCACGTCGTAGAATGCTGAAAAAATATAGAGAAAAATCTTTAAAGTCCACCAGAGAAGAAAAGACATGTTACCTTTAATACTAACCTAAACAGTGGAAACCAAAAACAATAAAATAACATGTTTAAAGTGCTGGAAGGAAGAAAACTTGTAATCTATAATTCCATACACAACAAAAATATCTTCCAAAAATGAAGGTGAAATAAGATGTTTTCAGACAGATAAAACAGGATTTGTTGCCAATGCACCTGCACTAAAATAAAAATAAGTGGAGTTCTTCAAGCCAGAAATAAAATGATCTTAAAGGGAAACACAGAAATTCAGTAAGGAGTAAAGAGAAACGGAATAGGTAAGTATATCATTTAATATAATCACATATTGATGAGACCCCCCCCCCAAAAAAAAAGATCTCATTCAGTTTTAAAAAAATGTTTGTAGAATTAAAATATATAACAACAATAATGTAGAATACAGATGGATAAACAGAAATGTAAAATACTATTCTCCTTGGAGAAATGGTAAACATAATCAGTTTGATTAGACTAACAAGTCAAAGTTAGGTGTTCTAATGTCCAAAGTAACCACTATAACGGTAAATATATGTTATCACTACCATGTTAAAAGAGGAAAAAAAGATTAATATGATATTTGGTTAATTCAGAAGGAGAAAAGGAAGGAAAAAGGAACATCAAATAGATGGGAAATAGAAAATAGATAATAGTTCTAAATCCAGGTATATCAGTTATATTAAATAAAATTAGACCAAATACCTCATTTTAAAAAAATAGGTGGTCATACTAAATTATGACCTAGCAAATCCATCTTCTAAATAATTACTCTAGAACAAGAGTTGACAAACTTCTCCTAAAGGACCAGATAGTAAGTATTTTAACCTTTGTAGGTCATATAGTCTTGATTGCAAATGCTCTGCTGTTACAGTGCAAAAGCAGTCACAGATAATGCATTAACAGATGAATGTCTGTGTTCAAATAAAAATTTATTTGTGTATACTAAAGCCTGAGTTTTATGTTTCATTTGTCATTAAATATTCTTTTTTAATTAATTTTTTCAACTATTAAAATATGTACAAACCATTCTTAGCTCATAGGACATACAGGAACAAGTAACATGCCAGATTTGGCCTGTGGGCTATAGTTTGCTCCTGTTATAGAACATCTCTTGCACATGTTGACGAGAGAGTCTGAAATAATATTTATTGCAACATTCTTTTTTTTTTTTTAAGATTTTATTTATTTGAGAGCCAGAGAGTATGTGAGAGAGAGAGAGCGAGAGCGAGAGAGAGAGAGAGAGAGAGAGAGCAAGCAAGCACTAGTAGGGGGGAGGGGTGGAGGAGCAGACTCCTTGCTGATCAGGGAGTCCCATGTGAGACTGGATCCCAGGACCCTAGGATCATGACCTGAGCTGAAGGGAGTCGCTTAACCAACTAAGCCACCCAGGCACCCTGCAACATTATTTCTAATAATAAATAATTGGAAGCAGATGTCCATTAGTATTGAAATATACAAATAAAGTGGAGCATTTTCGTATTATACCATACAGGTTTTAACAGGAACAAACTAGGTTGGTAATCACGTTGATGTACTTGGATCTCAAAAACATAGTATTAAGTGAAAAAAGCAAGTGGCTCAATTATATGTGGAGTATAATTTATTAATGAAACTATAGAATTTCTACATACTTCTCATGTATACATAGATATGTATGTAGTATCAAAATAAAATGGCTAGAATAATACACATAAAATTGTAGTTGTATGTACCTAATAGAGTGCCTATTGCAGGGTAAGTGCTCAATAATTTTGACAGGTTTTCCTCTGACCACCTCCACCACTACTATTTTATAATTGCTTTTGACTCTACAAAGGTAATTTCTTATATATACAAGCTAGCTGATTTTGTGAACTTTTGGTAAGCCTGCCTACAACTACTAGACAGGAGGTTACTCCTGAAGTCCCTCAGTGAAAGTCAGAGCTTGGTTTTCAGAAATTTTGCTAGAACCACTTGACTGAGTTTGCACAGGAGGTATTCTTTCTAACGGGCGTGTGCATTTTTATACTGTACTGCAAGCTGACAGAAAGTGAGGTGCATTTCAGCCACTGGGCCATAAGTTAATATAACTTCATTCTCTTGGGAGTTAACTCTCTGTTTTGTATCTCACATTATATCTCTTTCCCCTGGTTCATCTTCTTCCCTGTGCTATTTCAAAGTAAGTAGTAGTCAAGGTTCTGTTTTAATATCTTCTTTCACAAGTTTTTAGTTTGGTAATTATAAGAATGATGATGCTGCAAGTTTGGAGGGGATCTCATTTCAAGGAAAATGATGCATTAGACTGTCACCTCGTATAACCAGTATTCACAAAAATAAATTGTAGTGACTCTTGGGACCTTTCTGGAGTTGTAATAGCACTTTGTGTTTGTCGAGTACGTTTGAGCTTTTCTCCCTTAGAGTGTCTTTAAACTCTCAGGAATGTCGTAAGGCCCAGGTTTGTCATGTGTATCTTGTACATCAATATGTGTTGTCAATTACATGAATGCTTGAGCATTTTGAAAAATACAATTTATGAGTAGAAATTTTTCCATCTTTTTTTAAAAAACAAGATTGTATTAAGAAATTAATTTGCGGGATGTCTGAGTGGCTCAGTTGGTTAAGTGTCTACCTTCGGCTCAGGTCATGATCCCAGGGCCCTGATATTAAGTTCCTCATTGGGCTCCCTGCTCAGCAGTGAGTCTGTTTTTCCCTCTCCATCCCTGCTGTTCGTGCTTGCGCTCTCTTTCTCACCCTCTAAGATAAATAAAATCTTTTAAAAAAAGAAATTGATTTAGTTTTTCTATATACTTCAGTTTCAAGTAATGACTTTGAGTTATCATGTTCAAGAGGCTACACAAACTTTGGCTAGCTTCCTATTTTTGATACATTTTGAGAATTTCTTCTTAGTTTTTTTTTTTTTTTTTTTTTGGATTACCCAAGGTGATGTGTCTTGAATTATTTATTGATCCTTCTTAATTTAAAAAAAATTATTTATTTATTTGAGAGACAGAGCATGCACAAGCAAGAAGAGAGGGAGAAGCAGTCTTCCCACTGAGCAGGAAGCCAGATGGCTCAATCCCAGAACCTTGGATCATGACCTAAGGCCAAAGGCAGATGCTTTAACCTACTGAGCCATCCAGACACCCCTTGATCGTCTTAATTTTTAGTTTGTACTTGACATAGCACAGTTGTCTCTGCTTTCTTCTTTGTTCTTGGCTGTATTTCTAGTGTTTGAAAAGGTGCCTTGGTGTTCTGCTCACAGTAAACTTTGTCATTTTATGCACAAATAATCTAATCTCAATATGGTGATAAAGAATTAAAATCAGAGATGGTCTCGTATTAGGACACAGTAAGTAACTTTACAGTGCTATTTCAGGAGTGCTTGGATGGCACAGAAAGATTTTTCTGTGGCAACAGTGACAGAATAAAAGAACTCAAGAGATGAGGGTTGTAAAGACTTCATAGGTGTTGGAATTTTACCAGCAGTATTTTATTTAGTATGCAGATGATTTGCATAGTATTTCAATTTGAGAAGGTAGCATCACTATATTGGACCCAAAACCCTTTTATAATATAAACAAATTTCATTTACTATGGTTTTCTTTTTTTTTTTTTTTTTAAACATTTTTTTAAATCTTTATTTATTTATGATAGTCACAGAGAGAGAGAAAGAGGCAGAGACATAGGCAGAGGGAGAAGCAGGCTCCATGCACCGGGAGCCCGATGTGGGATTCGATCCCGGGTCTCCAGGATCCCGCCCTGGGCCAAAGGCAGGCGCCAAACCGCTGCGCCACCCAGGGATCCCTACTATGGTTTTCTACAAAAGCACAGTTTAAAAAAAATAGTTAAGTTAAAAAAAGGAATATACAGCTTTTTCCATGCAGAAATTATTTCCTTGTTATTTAGTTAAATTTTAGTGAAGGATCTTGGAAAAAGATAATAGATATTATAGATACTATCTATAAATAACATCTTTTAGGAGGGACTCAAAATATTAAATAAAATAAATATTAGGATGGCTTTAAGAAAGACAACCTTACCCTTTTGCAAGAGAAAATTTCCCAGTTTCCTTAGGATGGCAGCCATATAAATTAACATTTGTAGTTTTCTTACTTTCTGAATTAGACTAATGGCATGAACTACTTGATCAACAGCCTGATTTGGGAGATGAGGCTTAGAAAGTGGGGAAAGCACTCATTCTTCAAGAATGGAAGATACCTTACAAGAAGTGGGGGGGGAGGTGTCCTTTGGAGGCTTGGTGGTGAAAGGAAAGAAAGAAGCAGCCGAAGATTAGAGTCCAAAGGAAATAAGATAAAATTTTTAAAAAGATCAATTCTGTTTGCACCACCTGTACCACAAAAAGTACCATTTATTAGTCTATACTTCACCATTGCCACAGAGGAGGGTGCTCTTGAACTGAGAATCCTTAATAAAGCCAAATTATCTCTCTTCTCCTCATCACAGGGTAACTTGCTATTGCTGATTCTGGAGCAACCCAATACAAATAATCTTTAATGTAAAAAGAAGCCAGGATCTGCATAAAGTTGCTGCTATAAGAAAACAAAATTAAAAAACACCTTCTTCACACACACACACACACACACACAGAGGGGGAGAGGGAGGGAGGGAGGGAGAGAGAGAGAGAGAGAGAGAGAGAAGAGAGAGAATGAAAGGAAAAATAAAAAGAGAAAGGCCACAAAAAAAGAAACATGCAATACAACACTCGATTATGAATAACCTGTATTAAACAAGCAATTGCATTATGAAGGATGCTATGAATCAGAGTTCCAAAACTCAACAATTGAAATGGACAAACAAAAAGATGTATGAAACAGGAGCTGATTGAAGTCTGGAAGGAAATTGACAGAAAAAGACAAAAATCATTTCAGAAATGAAAACTAAATTACAAGGTACCCAAGGGAAGATAGATATTACCAAAAGTTCAATAAGACACATAAAGAATAGAAATGAAAAAGTCAAGAAAATGAAACTGAAATAAGAGAGCTGAAAGGATCAGAGAAAGAGTGATGGAGAAAATCCAATATATTTAGTTCAAGAACTCAAACTAGAAAAACAAATGGAAAATGGACAGATATAATGTTTAAAATAAAACTTTTCTGAAATAAAAGGAGATCTTCATCTCCATATTGAAAGGAGTCCTGTTTGCCTGGGAGAATTAATCTAGAACAACTAACTTACCTATATATATCTGAGTATTAGAAGTTAAAAGGATATATCTGAGTATTAGAAGTTAAAAGGATAAAGAGACCACCCAAGCCTCTTAACATAAAACATAACATAAAAGCCAAACATAAAAATAAGTATAAAATTTAAAATATATTAAAAATGAAAATAATTAAATGGAAAGGAAGTCAGCTTTGATACTTCTAGCAACATATAAAGTAAGAATGACTGACATTTTTAAGAAATTCAAAATGAGAAATAATTGTAATTGATTGTGAAAACACTGAATAAGTAAAAAACTTCTAAGTCCATAGTGATAAGTCATACAAAGATTACTTGTGAATTGTACTTTGAGTGACTTTTAAAAAATGTCCTGCAGTTATTAAAGTTTTCATACCTACCCTTGGTTGATACATGCTAAACTGTTAAGATGTCAACTGTTGTGATATCTGCAACTTACTTTCAAGTGTTTCAGAAAAAAATAAAACAACAACAAAAAGAAACTATAGAGATGTGTCTGGAATTTTCATACTAACTATTTGACACTTTTAAAAAGTCACTCAAGGGGTGCCTGCCTGGGTGGCTTAGTTGGTTAAGCATCCATCCACCTCTTTGTTTCAGCTCAGGTCTTGATCTCAGGGTTGTGAGATGGAGCTCCGCTTCACGCTTCACACTGGGTATAGAGCCTACTTTAAAAAACCATCTGTTCTCCCCACATTTGTCCTTGGCAACCATAATTCTGCTTTCTGTCCCTATAAAGCAATGTTTTGAGATGATTTTTTTTCATCATGAGTGAATCTTCAAAATTCCCCCAAATTAATTAATTTTATACTAATTCTGCAAGACCTACACAAGCTTTTACCTAGTTAAGAGGCTGTTTAAGCTCTTAAATAGGCAAAATTGTGTCCTTGTTTATCTGCCTTTTTCTCGAGAGAGATTCCACATTTCTCATCAAATTTCTTAACCGCAGCCCTAAAGACTCAGACCAGTCTGGTTTGATTATTTTTCAAGACAAATCAAGGTTTCAATTTTTTAAATTTAATTTTTGTTGGTAGGTTGCTGTGTAGTTTACAGAAAAAATGGGTAAAGGAGGCTTAAATATGTTTAGGTCTTACTGTTTTGAAATATAATGATTTCTTATTTCAAATAGGGTCAATAATTTTTAAAAAACATTATTTCTAATTCTCATTTGGGGAGATTTTATTTTTATTCTTTTGTCTACTATTTTATACTCTACTAAGTCTGTATTATGTCAACTCTGCATCTCGTTAATGTAGATATTAAAATATTTTTTATATAAAATAGCCTCTCAGTTACTGTTGTCTTCATTTTATTCATATATTCATTTAGCAAACATTTATTGAGTATTATATAGTAAACATTGCATATACAAGAAAGAATAAGACATGGTTTTTGTCTTGAGGGAGGTGAAAAATATATCTAGACAGGTCTAAATAATTATATTTGAAAGAAGAGTGAATAAAGAAGGAATTGGTGGTTGGTCCAAACAGGAAACAGAATGGGGAGCATCAGAGAGGCACAGAGCTGCAAGGCACACTGGCAGGTGGCCAGTAGTTGGATGTGGCTGAAACAGTAGACTGATACCCAGAGAAGAAGTTGCTAGAGATGGAGGTTGAATGTGGTTGGAGCCAGGTTTTGAAGACCTTTAAATACTATGTTGAAAAGTACACCCTATAAACAGGGAATTCTTAAATATTTTTAAGTCTCAGAGTGAAAGGCAGAATCTGAGAATATCAGATGATATTAGCCAATCTTGTTACGTCGTAATTAAATGCATTCTGAATGTACTTATAGCTGTGTCATTTAAAATGATCACTAGGTCGTTTTCCATAGATTTTACTAAATACTGATTATTTCAGAAACATTAAATATAGATTTTTAATAGTTTTAATGTTTGGCATATTTAAATATTGGCCATATTTTAAAATAGCATTGACCTTAGCTGTGTGTTTTTTCAATCCTTTTTTTTTCAGCTATAAGAAAGACCGGATGGATGAGGAACTAATGGAACCTCTGAAATATGCTGAACAACTTCCTGTAGCTCAGATAATACACCAGGTTTGCTTTCCATTTTATTCTTTTGAAAGAAACAAGATATTTAATCTTTGAGAAGTAATTGCCTTTGTAAGGTTTTTCAAAATCAATGTGGTATAGCTGAAAGGCATTCCAAGCCATCTATCCATATTTAGACTCCACCTATTACTGCTGGAAGTCTCATTCAAAGCACAATATTAAAAGGCTACTTGCTGTGTATAGTAGAATTCTTACTTATATAAAATACAGGGTAAAATCAGAATTATCTTTTGTTCATTACTTAACAACAAGACGTAATTTCAGAAAACTTTGATTTGAACCACTGTAGCACTTGTTAGTGACAAGGAAAAGAGCTGAGAAATTGTCATTTGGTATAATTTTTTTGATTAGCTAAAATAAGAAAATAATCTTTCCTTACTTCCTTCATCCTACTCCATTATCAGCCCTTATAAAGTGTAATTCTAAATGTCATGTGGGCAGGGTTTTTTTTTTTTCATTTCCAATTATAATGATTCTATCATCCCTTCTGCATAACTGTAGTATTAGAGAAGACAGGAAGACAGTGTGGTAGGTATTTCAACTAAGATTTTATAGTGTGGTTTTGAAGAATATAAAGTCTGGCTCTGCCCTGGCCAGAATCTGAGAATTTTAAATGGTCTGCTGTTAAAGAGTCATGGTCTTCAGAACTACTAGATTTTTTCAAAATCTGTAGATTATAGAAAATATTAAAAGCCCTTAAATATCAAAATATGTCAGAATCTTAGTGACTGTTAATTATTATTATGAGTCTTTCCTTACGTCTTTGTCAACCAAAAGAATTTTCGTTTCGCTAATTTGGTTAGAAGAAGTTCTGGTTTGAGAGCTTATTAAAAGAAACAGGCTTTTTAAATTTAAAATGTTGGCTATCTGGATCTTTTCATTGACATTAAAATCTAATATGAAATCCTATGAGAAATTATATATATATTATATATATTTATATATATATTATATATATATATTTCATTCATTCATTCATTCATTCAACCAGAAATTTCCTGCTTTGGGAAGCCTATCTGTGTTTGGTAACCAGGTTCGGTCTGTATGTCAGGAATTCCCTGGTGTTGTCAGAGCTTAAATGACCTAACAGCCTGCAAATGTCACATTTAAAATTCTGTCTTCATGCCTGGCTCTCAGCATAAATGAATTAAACAGCAGAGCTGGCAGCAAGTCAATATGTTCTTAACAGTAAGAGTGAGCAACGAAACAGTTTGTGGTTTGTTCAGAATAGGTAAATAGAATCTGCCCGGAGCAGTTCACCTGGAATAAAATCTGAAACAGGAAACAAGAATTAACCTTTAGGATGGTTGACCAGATGAAATGTCAGTCATATTTTTATAGCATGAAGGAACCAGTAAACTACGCTTTATGGAACAGCCGCGTTTCACTATTATACACTCTATGAATTCACAGATGAAAACTTTTGACCCGGGAAAAAGTTTATTTTGATATCTTTGGCAGCATAAGAAGCTGTATTGATTTTAACACTGAATTATAACATTATAACGAAAATTGTATAGTACCTGAAGTTACAAAAATCCCAATTTTTAAGAAATTTGCAGGGTGCAGATGTATTTTCTTTTATTTTTCTTGAATAAAATTAATTCTGTTCTCAAGAGGTAATCAGGAAAGGGCATTTTTAAACCAGGCTTATTTATTCTTCTTGTTATTTCCTTTTACTGACAGTTCTACAACTTTGGGACTGTTACTATTACCTGTCCAAGTGGTCGTTAAGAAATATAGGAGTTATGTTGCTAGGAGGTCACTTATAAGTGAATTACTTGAACAGTTTTTTCCTCTAAGAAAATAGTAATACATGTGATAATTAGGCTCAGCCAATCTCTCAAAAGCTTTTTAATCTGTAATATCCAAATTATAGCATAATTGTCATATATATGTAACCTCCACCTGTTACTGTTTCTATACTATACTAAAATAACCATTTTCCCATAGAAAATAGTTGATACAGTATATATGACTTTTTAGAAGCCGTAATTCAGTAGAACAAATATATTTTTTCTATATTTTCTTAAAATTGGATTGATTTTCTCATCAACCAACCTCTTTCCTTTCCTCTTGACTAATGATAGAAAGTTTAATCTAGGCACTTACACTCTAGATTTTTTCCCCTCTTCTACTCCTTCTTGGGATGATGGAATCACAGTTTAGGTAATAGGGGTGGTTGATATGGCTTCACTGGGAGATTCAAAGTATACCTATTGAGATATACTGTTATATTGTGTTGTTTGGGATCAGCATCAGTCTTTTCTAGTAATCACTGAGATGGTTAGTGTCCACAGCACACCTGTAATACTTAATATACAACCTCTGCACATGGCTAGAGCACTAGCAATGTTAGAGGAAGAAATCAGGGTTGACAGTGGCAAAGACCAGCTCTTTATTTGTTGTCATTCCTTATCTATCTTTTTTTTATCCCTCTTGCTGTCTTTCTCACTTTCCTTTCTTACTCCTTTCCCCTATATTTCCTTCTGTTTGAGTCCTGTAAGCTAGAATTATATAAACTCTTCCCAGATGTTGGTGAATTTTGTTAGTATTTTCATTGGAAAGTGCATTTATTTATTTATTTTAAGATTTGATTTATTTATTCATGAGAGACAAAGAGATAGGGGCAGAGACAGAGGCAGAGGGAGAAGCAGACTCCATGCAGGGTGCCCGATATGGGATTTGATCCCAGGACTGCGGGATCACTACCCTAGTGGAAAGCAGATAGATACTCAACCGCTGAGCCACCCAGGGATCCCTGGAAAAGTACATTTAAATGCAGTATCTGTTACATAGTGGATACTGGACAAGTATGATGACTATTGATTGTTGAACTTAAGGATCTTTAACATGCTAAAAAAAACTAAGAGAGTTAAAGGATCTCCAAAGATCATCCAGAGATAGCTGACAACTATTCATGATTTTCACGTTCCTTTCATAGCCAATAATGGTAGTATTAATTAAACATTTTTGAGTACATATGCAAGTTGTAGCATTCATTATATTAACAATTTAGGCAATCTAGTGTCCTACAACAAAATTTAAAAAGTACAAATCATAGGAAAGTGTAAATTGGAATTACTGATATAAGGAACTTTACTATATAGGAAACTACAACTATCTTTTTAAGGATTTATGAAGTTTTTTAGGACTTAAAATATTATGAAGAAATAGAAAAACACATACAAAGAAAGTAGTTTGGTTAACTTTGTATGCTTATATTGGTAATTTCTCTTTAAAGGTGATTATTTGGGGAAGAAATTAAGTTGATTTATTTGGGGCACCTGGATGGCTCAGTCAGTTAAGCATCTGCCTTTGGCTCAGGTTGTGATCCCAGGGTCATGAGATAGAGCCCTATGTCCCTCTCCCTTTACCCCTGCCCTTGCGCTAAATATACAGAAAGAAATAATAAAATAAAATATCTAAGCCTGTATATTTAGATATACAAAATGACAGTAATAGAAAAATGTAGGTAAGTCTCATGTACAGAATACACAGATCATCTTGTTACCCTAGAAACCTCAGAATGTATATGGATTATACAAATGATAAAGGTCACATCACAGACCAACCAGTGGCAAAATAAAGAACTATTTAATAAATGATGCAAGGACAATTGATTATTTTTTGGGAGGACTAGATTCTTGCTTTATTACACATGGAAAAAGTAAATTCTAATTGGATTATTTATCAATACAAAAAAATTGAAAACATCAAAATAATGAGAAAGTATGTTGGTAAATATTTGTAAGTAAGGACTTTCTAAGCATGGAAAACTGAAGGAAAATTGACATATTTGACTTAGTAAAATGTAAAAGTTAACACTATCACAATGAAAAGGCAAATATCAAGGTGGAAAAATTTTTCCTCACAGAATTAACATCTTTAAATATCACTTTAATAAAGTAATAATGAAAAAATCAAACCCTCTGATACAAAAGAAGCAAAGAGCTTATACAGACATGCTTCAGAAGTTTATTTCAACTTCAAAATAGCTAGTATACTGATGAAAACATGTTAATATTTAATATTCATCAATACTCTAAGAATTCTTCATTTCAACCATAAAGTACCACTTTTAAAAAAATCCCTTAGGTCAGCAAAGATGTGAAGATTAGTAATACTCAGTAATGACAAAACATACACACTACTGTAGAGGAGTGTACATTAGCACAGATCAAGGACAATATGGTAATTTGTACCAAAATTTGTAAATATGTTTATGACTTATGTTTAAATCACATGGTCAGTTGAATACACATGATTTATTCTTCTTCCTGAAAAACTCTACTAAAGTGATAGTAAAGACATAAAAATATATAAACTCCAAAAGACAAAATGTGAGAGGAGAGAATAACAGACAAGAGGCAGTAAAAATTGAAAGAAGAAATGTAGTTAGTTGAACAAATGGTGACCAACTTAGCAGAGTGGAAAAGCTGAGCCCTAACTTCCATCATGGGGAAGACCTGTAAGAGCAAGCCAGTTTGTCCTGTAGAACCCTGGAAAGGCAGGCACCAGGTTGTGTGCAAAGAGGAACTCCCAGTGTCCTCTTCCTATTTAGTTCTCAGAACACTGAGAACTCATTGCCATTAAAATTTCATATGCCATCAGATTGAAGGTTGGAGAATTCCTTCCTGAATATACTAGCCTAATAGAAAAATAATGTACATTTTAACTTCATAGGACCCTAAGTCCTTCATACTCAAGTCGTGCTGGTTTATCCCCCTGGTAGTCTCAGTGGTTGATAGGTGCTGCTAATGCATGATTGCTGTTTTATTTTTTAACTCTGAATATACAACTAAGAATTACCAGACTGTTGAAGAATTTCCTTATTTTGAACAGAAGAAAAAAACTTTTTTTAAAGATTTATTTATTTATTCATGATAGACACTGAGAGAGAGAGAGAGGTAGAGACATAGGCAGAGGGAGGAGCAGGCTCCTCACAGGGAGTCTGATGCGGGACTCGATCCTGCATCCTGGGATCAGACCTGAACCGAAGGCAGGCGCCCAACCGCTGAGCCACCCAGGCATCCCGAACAGAAGAAAATTTAATAACACTACCAGCACCTTAAAAGGAAATGAGAAGATATTTTATTTATGAAATAGGATACTATATAGAAAAGGAATATTCCAAAAACAAGGAAGAGCTCTTGGAAATTAAAAGTATGAGAGTAAAAATAATTTCAGTTGAAAGTTTTGAGGGCAAAATTGAAGAACTCTCTCGAAAGGTAGGACCACAAGACAATAAGGAAAATTGGAGGAAGGGTAAGAAAATTGGAGAAACAACTGTTGATAGTTCTGTATAAGTCTCTCATATTTCTTTACATCTTGTGAGCAGAGACACTGATAGGCTTTTGTTCTGGATTATGTTGTCAATGTTTGTATAGTGAACAGACTTGGGAAACAGAGATAGTGACTCCTTTAGGAACAAAGGGCAGATTTGTTTGCTCTGCAGTATGATAAAGATAAAGGTAAAGATGGGACAGATTTGTTGCAGCTTCTTTTTTTTTTTAAGATTTTATTTATTTATTCATGAGAGACACACAGAGAGAGGCAGAGACATATAGGTAGAGGGAGCCCAATGTGGGACTCGATCCCAGGACCCTGGGATCACGTCCTGAGCCAAAGACAGACACTCAATCACTGAGCCACCCAGGGGTCCCTGTTGCAGCTTCTTATACAAAAAATTTAAGATTTCCTCATCTGAGGATTTCCTGATTTGTTGCATAAACTTACTAATTACACAGCATCTGCCTAGGCCTGCCACTGCATTGTCCCTGTGGGACTTGGGATGCAAGGAGAACTGGCACAAACATGAAGAATTTCATGCTGCCATGACCAATAAAGTTCCTTGTCTCTGACCCAGGAGTTCTATGTCTTCTGCCATTAAATTGCTCCAGGCCTACCTGTTGCCCTGGAAGCAGGGTAAAATTTAACACCCTTTACAATTTTACAATAACTACTGAAGCCCCACATCTGAGTAATCCAAGTACTAAAAAAAGAGGACAGAAAAAATGGAGAGGAGGATATATTAAAGAAATAATATAAGAAAACTTTTCCAGAACTCAGTGGCTTACTAAGTGATGAGTACTATGAAACAAATAGATCTCATATCAAGGAACATCATTTTGAAATTTTAAAACAGTAAAAAGTAAAAAGGAGACTCTAAAAATTTCCAGAATGGGAGGGGGGGGAAAGGCTACCATCAAAAGAACAGGAATCAGAGCATCATTACACTTCTTGATAGTAACACTGAAGTGAGAAAGCAGTGGAGTAATGTCTTTGAATTATGTGAGAAAATATTTCCAATTTAAGATTCTATTCACTGCTAAATTATACTTCAAATATGTAGAAGAGGTATTCAGAGTTAGAAAAATATTTTTTCATCCCTTCTCAAGAAGTTACTGAGTGACTTATTGAATGAATGGATGAATAAACCAAAAAACCTGAAAACATACCATCTAGGATACAAGAGACTGACTCATCAATGTGAGATGCTAGTGAAACTCCCAGATTGATGGTGAAGGAAGTTTCAGGTGACAGCCATATAGAACAGAAGCTGTAGTCTTTAAATACAGACTCTTCAATCATATGTAAGTAAAACTTGCGGGGGTTGGGGGGAAGCTGGGGAAGGGGAGAGTATGAACTGAAACAGGATGATGGAGTGCTCCAAGATGATTGTCTGTGGGACCAGTAGAGTGATGACAAATTATCTGATGTGTTTAGCCATACTAAGAAGGTTTAATATTATCTTAAGAGTAGATTTAGTAATAGCTACACAGAAAATTAAGCCAACAGGGAGTTGAAGTAAATATTAACTTCAGGAAAAAAAAGTCGTGTAAAAAAAGATAGAGAATCAGAGTGTATTTTGTGGCTCAACTCAAACAATAGTTACATAGTTACAAAATGAAACAATTGACTGTTTTATCAGAAATTTTAATGTAAATATATGTGGAAGATAGGAAGAGGAGAACTGGTAAGGAGAGGGGATGAATAAGGAGCATGATGATATCAAGAAACAAACTTATTTGGCATAGGAAATTAGTAGTTACAGTGTCTAAGATTGCAAAACAAGTCAAATAATGGTATAAGAATATTATCTAGAAAAGTTGGAGGTAAATATCAGAAGAAACAGGTAACTCTGAGATGGTTAACTGAGGCAGGAGAATTGGCGATGAAGTAGTAAAAGAACTATTAGTTTTTGTTATGAAGCTCTAGTTAGCTTCTAGAACAATGTTCAGGCAATACTTCACTAAATACAAAATTTACTAAGAATAAAACTTAAATGAAAAACAATAAAGACAAGTCAATGAAGCCTTATGTTATTTCTTTGAAAAGATAAAATTCATAGTACATTTAGCTAGCCTGAGTAAGAAAATAGAAGTTCCAAAATCAAGAATTAAAGAGGGAGGATCACTACAATCCCTTTAGAAATCAAAAGGATTATAAGTAAATTTTATGAAGACCCTTATCCCAACAAATTAGATGATTTAGGTGAAATGGACAAATTCCTAGAAAAATACAAATATTAAAAATGACTTGAAACAGAAAAGCTGGGCAGCCCCGGTGGCTCAGCGGTTTGGCGCCACCTTCGGCTCACGGTGTGATCCTGGAGACCTGGGATTGAGTCCCACATCGGGCTGCCTGCATGGAGCCTGCTTCTCCCTCTGCCTGTGTCTCTGCCTCTCTCTCTGTCTCTGTGTCTCTCATGAATGAATAAATTAAAAAAAAGAAACAGAAAAGCTAAATAGACCTTTTTCAAGTCAAGCAATAAGTTTGTAAATTAAAATCTTACCACAAAGAAAAGTCTAGACAGTGATGGCATCAATGGTGAATTCTATCAAACATTTAAGTAAAAAATAATACACCATCTCAGACAAGTGAAGAGGAGGGAATGCTTCCCAACTCATTTGGTGAGGCCAGTATACCCTGATATCAAAGACATCATAAGAGAAGAAAACCAGGGATCAATATCCCTCATGAGCATACACACAAAACTATAACAAAGTATTAGCACAGGAATAAGAGACCACTTGTGTCAGGTCAAACAGCTAGTCTGCGGTAAAGCCAAGAGTTGAACATGGTCAGTTTGCACCAGAGCTTGTATTGTACTCTTACACACTGATACATTGTGCTGTGAAGACAACAAAGATATGGTGTGAATTTAGTAAATACTGACTGAATGTAAACCTCCAATGAGTCTGTCTGTTTTTGGTCCTGATGATTATTGTCCCCATGTAGGAAATTAAATTTATCTTACTATCTCAGCCTATTTCTGATAAGCATATATATGCATGACTTAAACACTTTGATTAGAAACCTTTCAGTAGATGCTTTCCTGGAATTTAAGATGTAGGAGAAATCTAATTCTGGGACTCAATAGCATGAAACAATTTTATTTTCTTCATTAATTCCAGACCCTCCACTAAGGCAAAAGCTCTGTGTAAACAAAGGTACAAGCCATGTATGCTTTAAAAAACTTCAATTTACTCAAATGTTTTGTGTCAGTGAATACTTTGCCTTAATAGAGATGTATTATCCACTACCCCCCGACTATGTTCTTTTTTATTTTTTTTAAGATTTTTATTTATTTATGACAGACACAGAGAGAGAGAGGCATAGACACAGGCAGAGGGAGAAGCAGGCTCCATGCAGGGAGCCCGATGTGGGACTCGATCCCACTTCTCCAGGATCACACCCCAGGCTGAAGGCGGCGCTAAACCGCTGGGCCACTGGGGCTGCCCCCGACTATGTTCTTATTCATATTCCAACCTTTCTCTGAATCCCCCAATTTCAATTATAAGGCTCCTTAGAATCCTTTAATATTTTTAAAGATTAGTTGGGCAGCCCCAGTGACCCAGCGGTTATATATATATAACCGGTTAATATCTATTAAATATATATATATATATATTAAAGATTAGTGGATTGCAAGGTCTCTATTTTTTAATGCATCTCTGCACAGTGTACATGATGATGATGCAGTTTAACCCTACTATTCTCTTTCATTCACACAAGCTGCTCAAAAAATTACCATAGAACTCTGTATCCATTAAGGATTAAGTTTACTACAGAGAGGTATTGGAGAGTGGCCTATCAGGCCCCGGTTTAAAACATAGAAAGTTATTGTGCAAATGTTTCATCTGTGCTTTTTTTTTTTTTTAAGATTTTATTTATTTATTAGAGACACAGAGCGAGAGAGAGAGAGAGAGAGAGAGGGAGAGGGAGAGGGAGAGGGAGGGAGGCAGAGATACAGGCAGAGGGAGAAGCAGACTCCATGCAGGGAGCCCGACGTGGGACTTGATCCTAGGACTCCAGGATCACGCCCTGGGCTGAAGGCGGCGCTAAACCACTAAGCCACTGGCGCTACCCTCATCTGTGCTTTCTTAATTCCTTTTTAGTCCTAGATAAAAATGTTTCCAGTATAACCAGTTTATATAGTGTCCTGGTATTATATCCATTGGTTTTCTTTGGGAGTACTCTTGGCATGTGAGTGGAACAGTTCTTTCACTGTGCAAGACTGGCCTGGGCATCACAGAATATTTGGCATTCCTGGTGCCATTAGTGCTTCTCAGTCATTTGATACCAAACAATGCTCTCACCTTTTCTGAACTCCTCCCCTTGTTGAGGGCAAGACTTCAGGTTGAGGACGACTATTGGTAATTATTTGCAATAATGCCCATAGAACCTTTTATTTGTCTAATCTAGTCTCTTAATCCTCTAATTATGATATTTAAAGATAAATATAATTAGGATCTCTGCTCACTTGTCTAAATTCTGAGATACTGTCTTAGACTCTGCAATTCTAGCTTCTGTCACTATATGAAATGGATTTGTATCATTTTTCATTCTTCTGTCCTTGTTTATGATTACTCTTCTTCATCTTGTTTTACTGTAGCTATTTCAGCATTTTAAGGTTTCTCTATTCCAATAATACCTACCTCATTAAAGCTAAACTTTACTAAAGTTTGACTGAAATGTCTATCAAGTGGAAAATCTGACACCATTTTAGAAATGTGCCTATTGAATTATCGATATCTGGAAACTCATCAAAAGGTTGCTGAATCCATATCACTCTCTCTGCCTAGGGACTGACTAAGATTGCTTTCAAATCTTATAGAGCTTTCCCTAATGATTGCAAATTTAAAGCGGAAGCCTAATGGAAAATAATATACTGTTCATTTATTTTCATTCAAATTATAAGGCAAGTAATAAAAATTAAACTACTTGAAGGTCATGTGCTGTTCTTTTAATATCAACTGGGATATGATTTTAAATTTATATAAATTAACCTCTGCTTTCATATTATAACTTATGACAGTCACTTCCAGAATGTCACTTTTCAAGGGAGAAATGAAATGGTAAAGCTGTTTGAAAATAGTGATCAATATTTCAATACTGGTATTTCATCAACTTTATATAAGTTTGAAAAATTTGGTGCATCTATAAATTTGTCATCATAGTTTTTGATATATTAAATTTCTGTATTAGAAATGAAAAATGTGAGGGGCTCCTGGTTGACTCCGTTGGAGGAGCATGCAACTCTTGATCTCTGGATTGTGAGTTCAAGTCCCATACTGGGTGTAGAGGTTACTTAAATAAATAAATATTTTTTTAAAAAAGAAAAATGTGAGCCTCACTAGTCATTAAGTATTCCAAAATAATAATAATAAAAAATACCCGTTTTCACTGAATTTGTAAAAGTTTTTTAAAATAAGAATAGTCGATTAGTGAAGAGACAGTGTGATGGGTGATGAGCATGCTCATAAATTGCTGATGGGATTGTTAAATTAATACAGCCCTTCTCAAAAGTAGTTTGTTAGTGTGTAATTCTAAATAGTAATTCTACCTCTAGGATTTTATTCCAGAAGAAGGAATTAGGTTAGGACAGAAAGATTTATGTTTAAAACTGTTAACGTTTGTTATAGCATTTCTTAGGAAATAACATAATGTAATAGAGTGAACTGGAATTGAATCCAAGTTTCACCATTTAGTAACTGCCCAGTTTCTGGCAAGTCTCTGTCTTTTGTTGAAAGAGAGAGAGTGTGTGTGCACGCACATGCGAGTAAGCGGGGAGGGGCAGAGAGAAAGGAAGAGAGAGAATCTTAAGCAGGCTTCATGTTCAGCATTGACCCTAGTGCAGGCTGAAATCTGAGCTGAAATCAAGAGTTGGACACTTAACCATCTGAGCCACGCAGGCACTCCTTGGGCAAATCTTTTTTTTTTTTTTTTAAAGATAGATAGATAGATAGATTGATTGATTGATTATTTATGAGAGAGAGAGGCAGAGACACAGGAGGAGGGAGAAGCAGGCTCCATGCCGGGAGCCTGACGTGGGACTCGATCCCGGGACTCCAGGCTCGGGCCCTCGGCCAAAGGCAGGCGCCAAACTGCTGAGCCACCCAGGGATCCCCTGGGCAAGTCTTTTAATAATTCTTTTGCAGATCATCCTTTGGAAATATGAAAATGATGACAGTGACAACAATAATGTCTTGACAGTGTCTTGGTGATAGCAAGACAGCAGACCACTTCATCTGAATAAAATGCTGCTGAATATACCTAGTTAGGTCCTGTTCAATTTCTCATACCATATGTTACAAATATTTGCTGTAGTCTTTATGCCTCTACTTCACTTTTATCCCTTTTAATGTTCAGCTTATGACTTAGTCTTCTACGTCTGGAGAAAAATGAGGTAATTAGACAAACACACTGTCAGTATACCTTTCCTGTACCTTCAGACTCATTTGTGTCTTCATGAGTCTTTATCTTTTCTGTTCATCTTCAAAGGAAGAAGTGTATGAGTTGTGTTAGATACCTTGCTTACACAGTCAGGAACCTTGTTCTATCAGTTGTCTCTCTTGTCTTTATACTCTCCACTGTTGACTTAGGTGTCTTTAAGTCCTTAAAACGGTCTTCTTCAGTTCTGCTTTCCCTTCAAGCTTTACCTTTTTCTCTTTTCTCTCTTTTGATATTTTAAAAATAAACTAGCTCTCAACAGCAGAAAAACAATCGATCCCATTAAAAAATAAACAAAGGACTTCAGTAGACATTCCTCCAAAGAAGGTATACAGATGGCCAATATGCACATGAAAAGGTGCTCAGCATCATTAATCAGAGGGAAAATGCAAATCAGAACTGCAATTAGTTACCTCTTCATGCCCATTAGGATGGCTGTTATGAAATAAAATAAAGTACAGAAAATAACAAGTGTTAGGATGTGGAGAAATTGGAACCCCTATGCACTGCTAGTGGAAATGTAAAATGGTGCAACCACCAGGGAACATAGTATGATGGTTCCTCAAAAAATTTTAATGGAATTATCATATGAACCAGCAATTCTACTTCTGAGTCCATAACCAAAAGAATTAAAAGCAGGAAATAAACAGATGTTTGTACCCCAAGATTTAAAGCAGCATTACTCATAATAGCCAAAAGGTTGGAACACCCCAAATGTTCATCAGTGAATAAACAGATAAACAAAATGTGGCATATACTATAATGGAATATTATTTAATGTTAAAAAGGAAGTAAATTCTGACACATGCTTGAACTTTGAAAGTGTTATGCTAAGTAGAATAAACCAGACACAAAACTACAAATGTTGTATGATTCCATTTATATGAAGTACCTAGAATAGATTCAGATAAAGAAAATAGAATGGTGGTTGCCAGGAGCTGAGGGAGGAAGGATGGGGGAGTTCTTGTTTAATGAGTAGAGAGTTTCATTTTGAGAAGATGAAAAGTTCTGGAGAGGGATGGCGGTGATGGTTGTACAACAGTGTGAATATTCTTACTGCCACTGAAGTGTACACCTAAAAATGGATAAATTGGCAAATTTTATGTTATGTTTAGTTCACCACAATAAAAAAAATGAACATTTCCTCATTCCTGTTTCTTTTCAGTTTATTCAAGCTTGTACTTTAGCAGCTGCACTGTAACTATTCTTGCAAAGTTTACTACAATTCCTTAATTTTCACATCATCTTAATCTTTCACTTCTTTGTGGTATTTGCTTCTGTTAATTAATCTCTCTGAAACCTTTTTTCTTTCCTCCTAAACCATCACTGTATACTGGTTTTCCTCCATTGTCTGATCACATCTTTTGAAAATCTTTTCAGATCTCTTCCTAGACCTACCTCTAGGATTCTGTTCCTTTTACAAATTCCTACTGGACATATGCTCCCTACTGTTTGATCTACCCTACTGGCTTTTACATAGCCTTTATATGCCAGTGATCCCCCACATATCCTTATCTCCTTTTTGAGTTGCAGAATAATATTCTATTATTTGTATGATAGCTCCACCTAGATCTTCAACACATTGTCTAACAGAATTCACCCCTTTCCTAAAGGGTTCTTCTATTATGTTTAGTATCTCAGTGCCATGTATTCTCAGTAATGTTGCTTCAGAATCTTGGGCTTTTTTTTTCTCTGTCTCTCCTCCTCCTTTGCTCCCTTCCTCTCCCCATCCTCTCTTTCTCTCCATTTATCTCTTGTCCCTCTCACAGTATTCATATACATTAGTTTTTAATTCCTACTTATTCTGTCCCTTAAATGTCTCTTAAATTTATCTGCTTCTTTTCATATTTGTTGTTCATCTGCAAGTAGGTACACAGCGTATTTTATGGTTAATCATAATTATCATCAGAAAATAATTAGTACCATTACAAAATTTATCACTCCCATTTCATGCATGAGTGAACTGAGGGATAGAGTAGTTTTAAGTAATTTGCCTAAGGTCTTCCATCGTATAAGTGATAGAGCCAGAATTTGAACATAGGTCTGACTTCAAAACCCATCCCCTTAACTACTGTGCTGTAGTACCTCCTATGAACATTGCAAAGTTCTTGCAAAGGAACTTTATCCCCAGGAAATGTGATGAATGAGGTGTCAACAGATGTAATGTATGTCACAGTTGGTTGCAACCATATTTTGGAAGACATAAATATCAACAGTTAGTTCAATATTTAGTACATGAATATCCACTTATTTAGAAACTGTCCTAAAGAGAATTAGTCACTTTCTTTACAGTTCTATTCCTCATTTCTGTCTCCAGCCCCGTTGTCCACCCCTTGTCTCCTCAGTGAGACCTTGAAACAAGGTAGAAATCGAAAAGGATATGCGTGCAAGAAGTGGTTGGAGAAGGTGCTAAAGGTTAGCTTGACTAATTTAAAATTTACCTGTCATTGACTCTCTTGAATCAAGAAAAGTCTCTCCTATGTGGCCACCCAATCTGAGGGTCCATGTTTAGTTCTGATAGTTCAGCAACATTAAGAATTTGATAGCCTTCTGTGACCTGTCCTGATCATCTAGTAACCATTTATAACATTTTTAAAAACACCTTTTGTGGTCTCCATAAAACTGATGATAAGGATGTTTGTAATATTAATTCATTCACTGTTAGCCTGTACTAATGCTTCATCACTTCCCCACCCCTAAGGAAGGCCTAACATATCATCGTTTGTGCAAACTATAAGAAAAATGAGTGCCACGGAGCCCAGATCTGTAACTTTTACGTAACCTTGAGAACTTGAGAATTTCCTATATATGACTAAAATAAACAATCAGTGATTAAAAACAAGTACACATTTCTTTTATAAGTCAAAGTAATTTTAGAGTTTGTCACATTTATATTTTTAATTTGTTTAAAAATTTATTTATGATAGTCACACAGAGAGAGAGAGGCAGAGACACAGGCAGAGGAGAGGCAGAGACACAGGCAGAGGGAGAAGCAGGCTCCATGCACCGGGAGCCCGACATGGGATTAGATCCCGGGTCTCCAGGATCGCGCCCTGGGCCAAAGGCAGGCGCCAAACCGCTGCGCCACCCAGGGATCCCGAGTTTGTCACATTTAGAAAGCGAATATCCCTAATGAATATTAGACATTTGACCTTCTGTATTGCTTTAAGTATTAAGAATTTGATAATAGTTAACTTTACTCCCTTTGCAGTACAGCTTTATCATCTTCATTACTAAGACAAAAGGCTTTCAGAAAACTTTTTGGTGTTTCTTCATAGAAAATACAAAATTTTAATTCTTCTTTTAAAATATTTTGTTAAAATATATTTTATAATGAATTTTCATCTTATTAAGATGCCATGATATAATTGTAATGGTGGTTCTGCAGTCAAATGCTCTACCCCTGAGCTATACCCCCAGTAATGGTGGTTCTGGATGGAGTTTTTGTCTTTTAAAATTCATTGTAATTTTGTAAATATGCCAAATAAAAGAATATTTTCATTTTCTATATTCCATTATATCAAAATGTATCACATAGCTCCTGATATCCTCTTAGATTTTTCTGTTTGTCTTAAAGATTAAATGTAGACCATAATATTTGGGGCATAAAGTGTGCTTTGGTGGAGGATTGTGGGTGAATGAATAATACTGGCTTTCTGGGGATTGAGGCAAGCAGTACTAGAAGAGAGGAGATGTACCCTTTTTAAGCTCCAGGAAATGGAAAAGTAATGTGCTTCTTGGCTAGTTGCCTAGCTATATATTTGTACCAAATTTTAAGATAGAGAATCTGTACAAGGAAGAAAAAGTCTATTATACAGTGAAGCAAGTAGAACCAGATCACTCATACCCAGTGCATCCTATGCTTCTGATAGAAAGGTTTTAATTTAGGGTGTAATAGGTAAGTTAACATTTTAATTTTTAAAAAAGTAAGGGAAATACATCGTTGCTTGTATCAGTTGCTGTCATTGTTATATGCCTATCCTAATGAACTTGACGGCAGTTAAACCCAGAGATCCACTGAATCAGAAATAACATGGACTAAAAAGAAAATGAAACCCAAGACGATCTCTTCCCAAATAGATCCAGAAACTGGCTGTTTGGATATAGACGTGCTGAGATACAGTACCCTTCAGCTCATGCTACATACTTGGTGGTCGTTAGATACTGACTAGCAACGGATCAAAATATTTTAAGTAGGAGTTACTTAATCTGTCATCCAAATTGACCTGAAATCACCTTGATGTGCTTCCCGATAGTTTAGATTATCATTCTTTAAACTTTAAAACTGATATATACAGGTCAGAAAAGTCATTTTTTATATTAGAGGAATCAATATATTTAGTTGCAGGCTTTTAACATACGGGATTAACTTTCATTTCATTGTACCAGTCATACCTGGTGGGTAATTCATGTAGTATATTTCAATTATAATTTCTGATAACTTTTAGATAAGCATAGATTTCTTTTTTTTTTTTAAGATTTTATTTATTCATGAGAGATACAGAGAGAGAGAGAGAGAGAGAGAGGCAGAGACACAGGCCGAGGGAGAAGCAGGCTCCATGCAGGGAGCCTGATGTGGGACTCGATCCCGGGTCTCCAGGATCAAACCCTGGGCCAAAGGCAGGCACTAAACCGCTGAGCCCCCCGGGTTGCCCATAAGCATAGATTTCTTTCAAAGATTGTTTTTACTTTGGTCTACATTCAGATGTATTTATCAATACCTGATCAAGATATTTAATTGTTTGATTTTGCTTGTGTATCTTTTTTATTTGCCAGTTCTGTCTCCAGGGTTATTAATACCTTGTAAAAACAGTAATACCATGTTACCTACCTAATTTTGATTAAGAGATATCTAGTTTAAAATGTGCCAATACGGGATGCCAGGGTGGCTTAGTGGTTGAGTGTCTGCCTTTAGCTCAGGGCATGATCCCAGGTCCGAGGATCGAGTCCCACATCAGGCTCCCTGCATGGAGCCTGCTTCTCCCTCTGCCTGTGTCTCTGCCCCCACCCCCTTTGTCTCTCATGAATGAATGAATAAATAAATAAATAAATAAACCTTTAAGAAAAAAGAATGTACCAATAGACAAACATCTTAATCTTGTGTAATAAGCATGTTTACATTTAGGTAGTTTACTAAATCTATAACATTGTTAGAGAGAGATCTAATCATTCTAAATGGATATGTTAGGTGCTAATTAAGATTTTTTTATTCTGGTAAGTAGATCTTTACTATACCTAAAATTGTTAAAGTCTGTGACAGAGTAGATTTAACTGACATGTTAACAACTGATTTTAAGAGTTTTCATACATCTTATTTTACTTCTTTCTTTCCTTGGCACATCTCAGTTGGCTGTTTCTTCCAAAAATAAATTAGTAATTGTAATAGACTATAAACCTTAGCCTGCTGTTTTCAACTAGTATAGAAGGGAAAGGGCTGTTTGAGAGTATGGTCATTGATTAAACCATATACAGGGCCTTTCCATGGGCAAGATCATTACTAGTAGAGTATGGGAAAAACAATTCTAAGATTTGTTTTTGTTGTGCAAATACGTTAAACAATTTTATAGTGACCACCATGACTAAAAGTGACTACTTTTGTTAAAGTACTTTTTCAAACTTTATATCATTTATTTTAAAAGAAGTTTAACTTATAATCTTTTTAGGTACAAGTAAATGGTATTGCAAAAACATTAACTGAAATTAATTTTTGTCTCTGAAGAGTGACTTCACTTAAGCACAGAGGAGGCTTCCTGATTTGTTCTTTAGACTGTATATTTCAAAGGAGAAGATACCAATCCTCACACTTAAAAGCATTTTGATGATCCTCTTGGGAGACTCACAGAAGTTATAAAAATTCTGCCTAAAACCAAAGAGTTGGAATTTAAGTGTTTCTTAAACATAAAATAATGTCAGAATACCTGATTTCCCAGTACTTTCATAGAATCACATTACCTCAATGTTAGAAGATCTAGACTTTTAAAAATCCATCCAATTCTTGAATCTCTTAGATGACATCCCTCCAAAAGATTGTCAAGTAAAGGACAGATTCAGACAACTCTAAAAGAAAATCACTATACAGTTAGGGAAGGAAAATCTTTCTTGTACTCTTAAGTTTTGTGGCTGGGCCTGAGAATTGAATAGAAATAAGACAGATAAACAGGAGAAAAACATACAGATTCTTACTTAGGATTTTTATGTGCACGTGAGGGTCTTCATAAAGAAAATGAATACCCAAAGAGCAATTGGGACTAGGAGCTTTATATTTTAATAAAGAAATGAAGCTTTTGTGGAGAAGTGATAAGACAAAGGGGCTTGAAATAGGGGCAGTACATTGAGGGAAAATGAGTAGGAAATTTAGGAGGGAAACTATTGTAAGATAAGGGCTATTTTAGTAGGTTAGTTTGTACAGATTGATTTTAGTGTTGACTGCCAGTATCCAGTGATAAAAATGTCTTCCTGGAACAAAGAAAGCACCTTTTTCATGGGAAAATTTTTGATGTGCTTTTAGGTAGAAAAGTGGAGATTAGAGAGCCCTTTCCTGCATCTGCTGTTTCTCAGGTGCCTTCAGTTCAAAATAATCAGTATGCCAAAGTGGCCGATTTTGAGGTGGCATGCTCTGAATCCATTAACAACCATTCTCTAAAGCATGGGTTGGCGACCCACAGATAAAATCTGGCCTGCCACTTGTTTTTGTAAATAAAGTTTTATTGGAACATACCTAAATCCATTTGCTAACTATCGTCTACAGTTAATTTTGTACTACGAAGCAGAGTTGAGTACTTGCAACAGATCCTATGGCTGGAAAAGCCTGAAATATTTACTATCTGGCCTTTTGCAGAGAAAGGAAGAAAGACCCCGCCTCCAAAATGTTTTCCTCATCTGTAAAACAGGGTAATGATATTATCTATCTTAAAGGCTGTGCTTGTAACATTCTTAAACTAATGTATGGCGTATGATAAACATTTAAAACGTGTTAGGCTTTATTACCTGCAATTTCTACTCCACTCAAGGGTTCTTCCCTTAGCATGCTTAGTGGTACAGATCCCTTTTGTTTTACACTCTGACTGAAAAATCCCTTTCTTCGTTCTAGACTGAGGCTTTCCTCCTTTGCACATCCATTAGGAACGTGGAAATCTGTGTAGACTTTATAGAAACACATGCCTTTTTGACTCTCTGGCTTAAAACTAGATAAGATGGTAGTTTGTATCTTTTGAGGCATAGCACTGTCAAATTTATTGCCATAAAGTTATTTTTATATCCTCTTACTGTCTTTTGAATGTCTGCATAATCAATAACCATGTACCCTCTTTGATTCTTCTCTCTTTTTTTCTTTTAATCAGTTTTGCCAGAAGTTTTATCAATTTTACTGAACTTTCAAAGAAGCACTTTTTGGTTATTGATATTTTTCTGTATTTTTTTTTGTTTCACTCTTATTGAATTCCATTTTTTTCTTTTTTTCTGCTTACTAAGGGTTTCATTTGCTCTTTTTCCAGTTTCTTTGGGCAGAATCTTAGATTACTGATTTTAGAAATTTCTTTTTAATATGAACATATAAAGCTATACATATCTCTGTAGGCATATTTTATGTGCCTTGTACACATTTTGAAATGTATTTTCATTTTCATTCAGCTCAAAATAGTTTCTAATTTCCCTTGTGATTTCTTTTTGGGTTATTTAGAAATGTATTTAATTTTCAAGTATTTTGGGATTTTTCTGAATATCTTTTCTGTTAATGATTTTTTTTTTAAGATTTTATTTATTTATTCATGAGAGACAGAGAGAGAGAGAGAGAGGCAGAGACACAGGCAGAAAGAGAAGCAGGCTCCATGCAGGGAGCCCGATGTGGGACTCGATCCTGGGACTCCAGGATCATGTCCTAGGCCCAAGGCAGGCACTAAACCGCTGAGCCACCCAGGGATCCCCTGTTAATGATTTCTAATTTAAGTTTACTGTGTAGAATACTTTGTATGATTTAAATTCTTTAAAATTTATTTAAACTTCTGTTATAGATCAGGATTTGGTTTGCATGGTAAATGTTCCATGTGTACTTGTAAAGAATTTGTGTTCTGTTGTTACTGGATAGAGTGAAATAATATCAACTATATCAGACTGGGTGATAACATTCAAGTTTTCTGTATTCTCACTGATTTTTTAAACTTACGAATTCTGGGGCACCTCGGTGGCTCCGTTGGTTTAGCATCTGATTCTTGAATTCACCTCAGGTCATGATCTCGGGGCTGTGAGATGGAGCACCAGGTCAGACTCTGTGCTGGGTGTGGAGCCTGCTTAGGAATCTCTGTCTCTTTCTCCTTCTCCGCCCCTCCCCCCCATACATTCATATACATAACTACTTATTAATTCTGAGATTGTGCTGTAATGTATAATTATAATTTTTCCTTTTCTGTCAGTTTTGCTTTGTGTATTTGATGTTCTGTTGAAGTACATACACATTTAGAATTCATCTGTCTTTTTGATGAATCAGTCTATTTATCAGTATGAGAAAGTCCTTTTTATCCCTGTAATATCCCTTGTTCTAAAGTCTACTCTGGGGACACCTGGGTGGCTCAGCGGTTGAGCATCTGCCTTCGGCTCAGGGCATGATCCTGGAGACCCGGGATTGAGTCCCACATCAGCCTCCCTGCATGGAGCCTGCTTCTTCCTCTGCCTGTGTCTCTGCCTCTCTCTTGCTCTGTGTGTGTCTCTCATGAATAAATAAAAAAAAACTTTAAAAAATAAAAAATAACAATGAAGTAAAAAAAAAAAAACCAATAAAGTCTATTCTGTTCTAACATCAATATAGCCTGCCCAACTTTCTTTTCCATGATATGTCTTTTTCCATTTGTTTACTTTTAATCTATCTGTGTCTTAAATTTAAAGTAAGTTTCTGGGATCCCTGGGTGGCGCAGTGGTTTGGCGCCTGCCTTTGGCCCAGGGCGCGATCCTGGAGACCCGGGATCGAATCCTATGTTGGGCTCCCGGTGCATGGAGCCTGCTTCTCCCTCTGCCTGTGTCTCTGCCTCTCTCTCTCTCTTTCTCTGTGTGACTATCATAAATAAATAAATAAATAAATAAATAAATAAATAAATAAATAAATAAGTAAGTAAGTAAGTAAGTAAGTAAGTAAGTTTCTTTTAGGCAAAATATCTTTGAGTTTTATATTTTTAGTCAACCTACGATCTCTTCCTTTTAATTGGAGTGTTAAGATCCTTCCACTTAATGTAATTATCAGTACTTAAATTGTGTTTAAATCTGGTTGGATTTAAATCTACCATATTGCTGTTGGTTCTCTTTGCTCCATCTGTTTTTAGTTCCTTTTCCCTGCTCTTCCTGCCTTCTCTTGGATTGAGTATTTCATATGATCCCATTTCAAACCACTTTTGGTTTGTCAGTGAATCTGCTTTGTTGCTATTGTTGCCCTAAGATTTATAATATATACATCTTTATTAGTTTCTTCAAGTAATATCACACTATTTCATGTACAACATAAGAACTTTATAATGATATATTCTTAATCCCTCCCTTCCATCCTTTGTGCCACTGTTGTTGTATGTTTTGATTCTATATATGTTATGATCCTGATAATACATTAATACCATTATTGCTTTAAACAATTATCTTTTTTAAAAACAATTATCTTTTGAAAAAAAACATGAAAATGAGAAAAAATTTTATATTCACCTTTTTACCAGTTCTGTCCCTCCTCATTCCCTTGTGTAAGTGTGCATTTTGTCTGATACAATTTTCCTTCTGCCTGAGGAATTTCTCTTAACATTCCTCCTTGTCCAAATCCATGACAGGCATACCTTTTATGGTATTCGGTATATACTACTATAGAGTATAGGCCTGTTGAATTCTCAAAGCCTTTGTTTTACTGAATAATGCTTTATTTCACCTTCATCTTTGAAAGATATTTTTTTTCACTGGTACATTTTCCTTGGAATTCTAGGTTAACAGCTCTTTTCTCTTAGCACTTTAAGATGTCTTTCTACTGTCTCCTGGCCTCCTTCAATCATTTCTTTGTTCCTCTGTACCTTTTTCTTAAAAGGCCAGGTAGTAAATATTTTAGGCTTTGGGTCATCTAGCCCTTATTGCAACTGCTCAGGTTTGGCATAGTACAAAAGCAGCAATAGATAACTGAAAGCGAATGAGTGTGGTTGTATTCCAGTAAAACTTTATTTATAAATCACATGGCTGGCCCATGGGCTGTGGTTTGCTGAACCTTGCTCTCTAAAAACAAATCTCCTTTTATCTGACTGCTTTTAAAGATGTTCTCTTTATCATTGTTTTTTGGCATTTTGATTATGATGGTCCTTTGCGTGGTTTTCTCTGTGTTTCTTATGCTTGGTGTTGAGCTTTGTGGGTTTGGTGGTTTATAGTTTTTAGAAAATTTGGAAACACTTCAGTAATTATTTGTTTTAGATATTTTTCTCCCTCCCCACTTGGGACTCCAGTTGCCCAAATGTGATTCTGCTTGATATGGTGTTTATTCTTTTTCCTGCTCTTTTTCTTTCTATGCTTCATTTTGAATAATGTCTGTTGCTATCTTAATAGTTCTCTGCTAATCCTCCTGTAGTGTCTAACCCGTTAATTCCTTTGAGTATATTTTTTCATTTCATATATCATATTTTTCATCTCTGGAAATCCTATATAGGCCTTATTTATGTATTCTCTTTCTCTCTTCATGGGTTCATGTTTTTCTTTACATCCAATTTATAATAGCTATCTTAAACGCCCTGTCAACTAAATCCATCATCTCTTTCATTTATGACTCTATTTCAGTTGATTGATTTTTCCCCTGGCTATGGGTCATATTTTTCTCCTTTCCATGCCTTTTTTTTCCCCAATGGATCCTAGATATTTTAATTTTTGTTGTTGTTGTATTTTGGATTTTTGTTTTATTCATGTAGCAGTGCTAGATTTTGTTCCAGTATCCGTTTGATCCCTTTAAGGACTGCTTTTGAGTTACCTGAGGCATATCCAGAGCAGATCCTTCTTTGGGAGGTAGGGTGGGGAGATAGCCCCAGTATTTCTGATTTATTCTAATTTAGACCCAGTATGAGCTGTGACATAATGCTCTGCATATTATGAAGTTTAGGAAAGTGTTTGACCTGTTGCTTTTGGTGTTTTGTGTTGTTTTCCTCTACTAGCTTCTTGTTTTACATGGAGAGATAAACATTGGGCAGAAGACTCCAGAAGGCTCTCTGCAAATCTCTGGAGGTCTGTCTCTCTGCTACCCTCTCCTCTCCAGTAGTCTCTGCCCTGCAAATTCTAGCTACCCAAACCTCCCTGAATTTGAATCTGTATCCCCTCAACTCAGCAAGACTACCAGGTTCTGTTGGGGTCCCCCTCCTTGTACTGCAGCTTGGAAGCTTTCTTCAGGCAATAAGCTTGGGCACTCAAAACATTCATCTTACTTGTTTCCATTCTTTCAGGGGTAGAAAATGCTGCAGATTGTACAATATCTGAAAACCATTGTTCCTTACCTTCTGTATGATTTTCTAGTTGTTTGGAATGGACCAATAGTTCCCGTAGCATTTAACCCTACATGGGCAGAAGCAGAATTCTGATTACCCCTTAACAGACACAGATAAATAACTATTGATAAATGTACCTTTATTATCTATTTGTGGGAACAGTGGGTTCTTAATTTAAGAACTGAAAAATAGATTCATTCATTTCAAACTTCAAATTGTTTTCACATTTTTAAAATAATTTCTTAAAATTTCTCACCAGGTATTCTTAAGATAGATTGTACTGTTATTTTATTAATGCAATTCTTAATTTTTTTCCATAAATAATAAAACCAAGAGTATAAACTAGTAAATCAGAATTTAATATTTGAATGTATTTCTTATTTTCAAGCAGAAAATAGTATGTAACTAAGATAAATCAATTGCTCTATTATATTTAAAGCTTAGGAGACCTTGATAAGGTACAGAAACAGATACCCCAGACATCATGGTGTGGTGGAATCACACCCACCAATTGACTATGCTATAAGATAGGAGCCAATTACTGGGGACTAGAGAAAAAGAAAAGAAATGAATTCTTCCTGGGGTATGAGAACAGGATTCCCCTGGAGATGACGTTTGAGCAGGGTCTTAGAGAATGAATAGATATGGAAGAGTAGGAGGAATTAGAGTAGAATATTTCATTCTCTTCACTTCTGTTTTTTAAACGTATACAGTTAATATCTTAATCAGTTATTCACCCAGGGAACAGTTACCAGATGTGATGAATGGTTTCATTTCAAGTCTCTTTTGTAATTAGTTTTCTGTTGCTGTGTAACAAAGTTAGTGATTTAAAAGCATTATTATCTCAGTTTCTATGCTTTCTGCGTCTGGGCGGAGCTTACCCTAGCCCCGTGCTCAGGGTCTAACATCAGAGGTCCGACATCTTTGATGAAGGTGTCAACTAGGAAGGCAGTGGCATCTGAGGCTCACGGCCCTCTTCCAAGTTTACTGGTTATTGACAGAGTTCAGTTTCCCGTGGTTGTAGGGCTGACTGAGGCCTTCAGCTCCCAGAGGCTGCTTGCTTTCCCTGCCTGTCCTGCTCTTCACAACACAGCTGTTTGATTCTTCATGAGCCGCAGGAGCATCTCAGTGGGTTCTAATATATCTCTGTCTTTGACTTCTGTCTCTGATATGTAAGAGTCTCTTTTAAAGGGCTTACCTAATCAGGATAAGCCTCCCCCCCCCCAGAATAATCTCATTTTTGATCAGCTGAAAGTCAAATGATTAGGGACCCCAATTATATCGTCAGAATCCCTTCATCTTTTCTACGTAATGTAACCTAATCGCAGAAGAGAGACCCCATCAGATTTACAAGTTCTGTCCACACTCAAGGGGAAGGGGCTAGACAGGGAGTGTACACTAGAGAGAGGGAATCTGGAGGCTGACTTAGAATTCTGCTGACCAGAGTTTGATTTATACTATTAATATAATTTGAAGAGTACAAATTATATTTATAGAGATACAGATGGACTGGAAGTACTAATAAACCACCACATATCAAACAGTTGAAAACAGCTATTTTCTAAAATAATTAGAATTGTAGCTTCAGTGTACTGTATTTTTTTCCCTTTACTTAAAATATAGTTTAACTGAACTGATTGATCATTATATTTTAAGAAAAGAATCTCATTGAAACCTCATTGGAAGTTTTTTATTTGTTTCCCAGTAAATATGTACAATTTTGAAAATCCTCAGTTTCCACTTTTTACATTAGATCTATGCTCTGAACTATTTTGCAATTCTACGGTAATGTTCTCCTAGCAACATGAAAGGGGAGACTGAATATTGTGCACAATTGGCAGTGCAGTGTTGCTTAGCTACCTATCTTTTTAATTTGAAATATTAGGCATTTCAATAATAGGTAGCCCTTAAGCTCTTAAGTGTTTGCTCATGACACGTTTGCAGTGTTTTATGTGTGCTTTTCACCTTTGTATTGTAGCTGTTACTGTGAAAGGCTAAAAAAAATAAGAATGTACTTAATAGCAGTCAGTAGACTACTTTAACTACATAAAATCAGTCATTTTATGAGAAGTTCTAATAGGGACACAAGTGAAATTATAAGCTATACTTTAATATGAACCTACCTCAAATGCAGCTGTACTACCAAATGCAATAATTATACCAATCTGTCATTTGATTGCAAGGAAAATCATTGTAGAATGTCTAAAGTATTACCTATAGTTGTTTTAAAAATAGCAATCTTGTTACACTCCAGAAGTATCATTAAATAGTACTGGAAAAGCACTTTATTATATTATGTTGCTGTCATGCTATTCGTTATTTTTCCTTAAAGTAGGATATCAAGTACTAAACAGTATTATTGCAGTGCATCTTCTAATTTGGAAAAGATGAATATATGAAGATTCTTCTAAGTGGATTCTTTTAATAGAAGTTTTTCCTATATGTTCCTCTTACCCCTACACACACACACACAAAATAATTTAAGAAAATACATATCTATTGTAGAAAATGTATTTTCAAAAGTATGGGTAAGTTTAGAGAAGACATTAAAACTACCTAATTCCAGTTTCTCCAAAGAAACATTATTAAGATCTTAATATGGTCCTTTTCTTTGAATATGTGGGGTTTTTTAAATATTTTATTTATTTATTCATGAGAGACAGAGAGAGAGGCAGAGACATAGGCAGAGGGAGAAGCAGGCTCCATGCAAGAAGCCCAATGTGGGACTCGATCCCAGGACCGAATTCCAGATCACACCCTGATCCAAAGGCAGACACTCAACCTCTGAGCCACCCCACCCAGGCGTCCCAACTTTGAATATTGTTATAGAAGATCATACTTCATACTTAATTTGAATTTTGCTTTTACTTTCTTATTATTATAAGTGTGTTTCCAAATCATTAAAATTGTTTGAAAACATTTTTTGATTATTATTTATGTGGATGTACCATATTTCCTGCATTGTTATTTAATATGGATTGTTTTCTGTTTTTTATTATGTAAATAACAGAGAAGAAAATCTTTGTGCAAAACCTTTGTCAGCATTTTTTTTTTTAAGTTTTTAAAACATTTATTCATGAGAGACACAGAGACAGAGACACAGGCAGAGGGAGAAGCAGGCTTCATGCAGGGAGGCTGATGTGGGACTCAATCCCAGGACCTGGGATAACACCCTGAGCCAAAGGCAGATGCCCAACCGCTGAGCCACCCAGGTGTCCCTGTCAGCATTTCTTAATATAGATCCTAGCCCAGAGTATAACAGTTCCTATGAGTGAAAAAATACGAACATTTTGAAGACCTCTAAACATGTTAATAGATTATTTTTCTGAAAAGTTGACCATCCTCATTAACATTTACTAGTTAAAGTTTTAAAAGAGGAAGAAATAGTGAACATATTGTTTTTGATTTGTTTTTATGGTCAAGCAGATTAAGTTTTTTCAGTGTTAATTAGCCATTTGTAATTATTCTATGAAAATTTTCATTTTCCTACTCCATTTATTGATAAATCTTTGTGTCATTGATTTTGAGAGATCTTCATGTACTAAACTTATCCCCCTTTGTGTCCGATTTTCCCATTTATTCACCTTTTGATTTGTACACTTTGCAAAAACACAGAGCTTTCAAATAGTTCTTTTAAACATCTCTTCACATTTTTAATTTTCATTTATTACTTTTAGATTTATAAATCCCTTTACAGTGCAAATTCTCCTACATTTTAACTCCTTTTACTGCATTCACCACCAGTGGGTGGGCACTGACTCAAGCTGGTAGAAACTTCTTGTCTCAAATCCCAACTCACAACTGAACATTTACAGAATGGATCTTTCTGGCCCTTGATGCTTGCTTGCTGTGCCCAAAGGGCATGCATCCTTTCAACAGTATTTCCCAATTGCTACTGTCCTAGGGGGCCAGCAGCAAATGAACAGATGTAAACCTCCACCATTGTGGATCTTCCACTGCATTCCTTCTGCCTTTCCCCAATGCCCGACTTTTCTCATCACCATGACTTCGCTTTGCTCTCCACCAACCCAAATGTAACACGTTGCTCAAGGGCCAGCTCTCCTAAGAAGTCCTTTCTGAGTCAGGTTGCTGGCCCTTAGACTCATCTGTTCTCCCCACAATGAGTTTTCTCTGCCACTGCTTTCCACTGGTACTTTTAACATAGCTGCCATTAGGATGTGTCCCTAGGTGCAACTTCACAAAGAAAATTTAAAAAAATTTTTTTCTACATCTAATATTTCTACATCTAATTCTAAGCCATGTAAAGGGTATTTTTGGTTTATAGTATTGGGCTAGAAACAAAACTGACTTTTTTCAAATGTTAATCCAAAGCATCAGTAAGAATGTTTTCTTGCCCACTGATCTTTGATAGCTTTTATCATGTACTAAATTCTTGGCTACTGGGCTTGATTGCCTGCTTTCTATTCTGTTGCGTTGATCTTTCTATTTTGCATGAGAACAACATTATAGATTAGCTTTATCATATCCTTTTTTGTATTCAGGACTGTTTACTTGTTTTTATAGCATTATTTGGATTGTCTACCTTACATCTCATGCTATGGCTATTTCTATTACTTTGTTTTTTTATTGCTGTTATGAATGGAATTTTTTTTCTGTTCTGCTTTTTGACTCATTTTTGCTAACATTGAAAGATTTTTTTTCATATTTATCTCAAATCTGAGCTCTTTATTCTTCATAATTATTGAGTTGATTTTGTAGAGTTTGTTGATATCTAATCACAGTATTTGCATATGAAAATTTACTTTTCTTTACTAGAAGTTATGTCTAGGTTGGCTGAAAATTCCAGAGCATTATTAAGTAAAAATCTTAACTGTGGATATTCTTGTCACAGGGAAACTATAAAATCATAGTTAAGGAAAAACTGTGGTCACTTTTATATTTAACAAATTAGAATTAAAAAATAAAGCATCTTTAAATATCCTATATTACACTAATTGCTTTGCAAATTTGCCATGAGTAAGTTGCATGAAAATCCTGGGTGAAGTTTATTTTCTCAGCAGAGGGGCCACATTTGGGTAACATTAATTACTAACTTCGAAAGTAAAGGAACTAGACTTCCCATCTAGGTTTCAGGTGGGAGGAGGAAGCTTGGTAAATCAGTCTCTGGCTTCCCCTACTTCATTTCCTGGAGCAATTCCTGGTATGGTGGTGGTGAAGTTTTGGGATATAGGTGAGGTCCGGTGCCGACAACCAAGAAAGAATTCTTGAGATGTCTTTGGTACAAAATGGTTGTTTTATTGAAGCACCAGGACAGGACCCATGGGCAGGATGAGCGGCTGCCCCGGGCCTGTGAGGAGTGGCTGATTATATAACCAGGAGTTGGGAGAGTAAGCAAAAGGGAGATTCCAAAAGGATTTTCGTGTGCTGAGGAGGACCTACAAGATCCTTGGAGGCCTTGCCATTGTCAAGTTAAAGATTGGTTTTCCCTCTAGCAAGACAGTAACATTAAGACAACTGAAGGTTCCTGAAGAATGTCACAGATATCCCACCTTGGGTGGGGGTTGTTTGTGGGATATCAGCTTTGTCCTCAGCTAGCCCTGTACCCTCATCAGTGGCAAGTGGAGTCAGTCTCTTTCCAGGAAGACCATAAGAGAGAGCTGAAAGAGCATCAATATAGTTCCTTTAATGGGAAGGGTGTGCAAAGAACATTCATGAAATTTGCCTTTAGAAGACGTGTAGCAGGTATTTTTCCTGGATGGCTTCCTCAGAGGAGTCTGGCTCTAGAGAACTGTTCAGGTGTGACAGATGCTGGTTGAAGTCCTTTGTGAAAGTTAGATGAGTTAATGGGCCTGGATTTCTCAGTCGGGCAGGGTCAGAAGAGATTATCTTGACAGACCTCCCCCACCTCAACAAAGTTCATGGTGGACAAGAGGTTGATTAGTTGCCCTTATGCTGTTCTTATTTATACCGTTTTGCAGAAATCTGAAGCCACAGTATGAGATGGGAACTTTATTTTCTTATGATAATAAAGGATCAAGGTATTTCCTTCCACATTAATTATCACTTCAGTGGATGTATCCCATAAGTTTTGATGCATAATAAACCACTTTAAAACTTAGTGGCTTACAATAGCAGCCATTTACCTTAGGTCATAATTCTGCAGGTTGACAGTTGAGGTCAAATTTAGCTGGGCAGTTCTGTTTTTTGGCTGAGTTCCCTCATGAGTCTGATAGTCCTGGATTGGTTAGATGGGTCTGCTTCTGGGAGTTGGCTCTTGTCGTGTGGGGGACCTGAGTTCTTCTCCACATGGTGTCTTCCTCCAGAAGCCTTGCCTAGATCTTTTCTCATGGTGGTAGCAGAGGTCTGAGAGAGCAGAAGCAAGCAAAGCCTCTTGAGGCTAGCCTTGGAATTAGGATACTGTTGCTTGTGTTGGATTTTGTTGACCAAAAGATGTCACAAGGCCAGCTGATTCAAGGAGCAAGAATATAAAATGCCTTTTTTTTTTTTTTTTTTTTGGTGAGAGTTGCTGTAATGGCACATTTACAAAGGACATGGATACAAGGGAAGTTGGGAGAATTGGGCCCTGTTTTTTGTCACCAGTCTGCCACAATTAGGTGAGTGAAGGACTCAAAGATATGCTTAGGACACCATTTTCCTCATCAATGTAAGATTTTAATTTTGCTCCCTTTTTATCTCAGCCTGTTGTCCTTGTATAATTTTTCACTTTGTACCATTCTTTAATTTTTGATTTCTTATGCATCTTCATTTAAGTCAATGCCAAATAAAATTTTTCTAAAATTATTTTTTGGTTCCTTATTAAATCTTATTCCGAGATATGTTCTCTGCGTCTTCAGGATATTTCTTTCTCATGTGTGGGAGTGTTTTTACGCATAGACCTCATCGTGTTTTTTCCTTTTTCTTAGAACGCTATTGGTATGTGCCAACAGACTGTGAGGATGCTTCTCACGATCTACTTAGGTTTGAATGCCTTCTTAGATCTGCATCTGAAAAATAATTTGTTAGACATTTCCCATGATTGGCAGGCAGTCATCAAATGTGGTTTTGCTAAACTAAACCAGGATCATCTGCTCCTGTGCTACCTATGCCTGGTTTGGGGGCATTTTAAAAGGATAAAGTGTATGGAAAAACCTATTTCTTAAAATGCACTACTAAAAGGGTTTTTCCTGTTTTTCCTTCTCTTCAGAGCTTTTCAGGTAGATATTGAAACTTCTTAGATGCAGTAAACCATGGTCAGTGCCTCTCTACCTTCTGACTTTTTCTTTACTGGGAATTGTGTTTAAATGGACAAAGAGGGGATTTGCCTCAATTTGCCATTGAGGGGATAGGAATGAGTTACACTACTTGGGCTACCTCATAAAGCTACCCTTCTACTCTTGTAAATCCTATTTCTCTTTAACAGCAGGCAGAAAAAGGAAGAGAGCTAAAGTCTTTTTCTCAGTTGATAGAATTATTGTGTTTCATAGAGCAAGGCAATCCTTTGCATTGTGTGGACTAATCAGAAAACTTTCCCACTGTTAATTTGTTCATAAACCTGATGTGTAGGACTTTCAGATAGTAAATTATCTGAGGTTTCTCATCCAGAGGTTAAATTCATTTTAGTAGGATGTACTCTTGTCTTTCCATGCCTTTATATGTATTCTCCTGAAAAGATGGGCAAGGCTGCAGTGGATGATTCTACTTAAATGGCATGTTAAGCTAAGAGTCCAAGTTGTATTTAATTAATAATTCATTTGCCATTTTTTGTTAATCAGAAATACATAATGAATATACAGTAAAATATGGCAACTGCAAATAGCCATTTTGAAAGCTGAGATTTGCTGCTTTTGTTAGCCTGTACAGTGTTATAATGTTAAGTAAATACAAAATTCCATTATAATTTTGGAGTGATTACATACATTTCTTAGTCCTCCATTATTACATTCAAAGCTCTAGCACTTTGCTCTTCTCACTGGTCCTTTCCTGGGCATTAGTAGTCTAAATATGGGACACATCTCATTGAAGGACCAGGAAGCAGTGCCTCCAGAATTCTCTGAGCCAGTCTTTGGAATAATAGATTAAAATAGCTGCCAGGACCAATCTTGGAAGAAATAATAGTGACTTCCAAAGAAGATGTAGTTATCTTCTTTCTTTCTTTTTTTTTTTTTTTAAAGATTTTATTTATTCATTCATTCATGAGAGACACAGAGTGAGAGAGGCAGAGACATAGGCAGAGGGAGAAGCAGGCTCCATGCAGGGAGCCCGACTTGGGACTTGATCCCGGAACTCTAGGAACACACCCTGGGCCAAAGGCAGGTGCTCAACAGCTGAGCCACCCAGGGATCCCAAAGTTATCTTCTTTCTGACAACTGTTCTAAGTTTCAGATCTAATGATACAACTGTGATCTCAAGGAATCCATCTCATTGGAAAGTAACTAGAGTTTCTAGAGCTGCAGAACTAAGATTGCTATTAAGTACTTGATTATTATTTCAGTAATCTCTAATGAATCAGAGAGCTTAAATTATGTTCACCTTTTTTGTTTTTAAAGCATGAGCTGGTTTAAGTACTACCTGAAAGTTACAGTATTTTTAAACTCTGAAGGTTCACATCACTTGAAATCTTTTATTTTATTTTATTTTATTTTTTTCACTTTAAATCTTTTAGCACTGAAATTCATTAAATTGGTTTATGGAACAATGATCTGTATTATATATTATAGCCTGTTTTTTAAGGCCAGATTTTGACAACATTTATTTGAAATTTTAAAAATTAACCTCTGTGTGTGTGTGTGTGTGTGTTTAAATACCATATAAACCGAGACTCCTGGTTATTGGGGAAAATGTGAATCTCCTTGTTAAGGTTAGTATTCTTAAACTGAATTTCCAAGGAACATCTGCAAACTATTGTATAAAGGTGTGCTTTCACTAATAAGAATGATAATCTTTTCCCTGTTTATGGAAAAGTAATTTTTGATTTTGCTTTTTCAACCCTTTGGCATGGATTACAACTTGTTTGACTAATAGAAAATAAACATGACAAAAAACAAACAGTAGTCAATCATGGATAGTTCAGTCACTTGCCTTTCATTGTCACATGCTTGTGATATTTACCTTACCTATCTTTAATAGAACTATGCTTTATATTAATCTAGATTTTGTACTGGAACAAAGATTTTTCATAGTGTTTCACAAAGAACATTGAGACTTCCAAAAGCTCTGCCATCTGAAATGCCACTGGACTTACCATCTTGTAAGATACTAGAGGGAAACAACTGCGTCATCATCATCATTTCATATATGATCACAGCCATTGTAGAGTTTTGAATAGAAGGTAACATGAAGGTGGGATGCCTTGGTGGCTCAGCGGTTTAGCGCCTGCCTTCGGCCCAGGGCATGATCCTGGAGACCCGGGATCAAGTCCCACATCGGGCTCCCTGCATGGAGCCTGCTTCTCCCCCTGCCTGTGTCTCTGCCTCTCTCTCTCTCTCTGTCTCTCATGAATAAATAAATAAAATTAAAAATTAAAAAAGGGGGGGTAAATAGGCCTCATAACAAAGGATGAGGTGGTCTAAAAAAAAAAAAAAGATAACATGAGGAAGAATTGGATTATAATATTTTTGGTGTTTGAGGAGATTTCTGGAAGGAGGTGAGAATAGACTTAGAGTGAGAGTGGCATGTAACCACTGTAAACAGTATCGTCAGTTGTGTCCATATTATGTAGTTGATTAAAACTCCAATATTATCATCCAGATGAAAATGGTAAGGTGGACTTCTTTCCTATTAGGTTGACAAGTTAATTTTGAATTGATATGTATACAAATTAAAATAACAAACACAAAAGAAAGTTACCTAAAAAGTACTTTGCATTTCATATCATCACTTCTCTAGGTAGGAACAGGTAGTTTATAGACTACTTTTTTAACAAACACATCATTGCTAGAGTTGTGCCTTCATTTCATTCCCAGGAGGTTTATGTTACTATGCCCATTTTATAGATTGAGAAATTCAGCATGGCAAGGTGGCTTGACAGGTAACATGGGCTTTAAGTGTTAAAACTAAACATGGGACCCAAAGCAGCTGATTCTAAGTCCCATGCTCTTTGAACCATACCACACCGAGCCCTCATTTTTTAATTATTTATTTAGTTTTTTAAATTACAAAAGTAATGTGTGCTTAAAACCCAACAATACCTACGTTCATACATATGAGGCTTATATACATATATATACACACATTATACAAATATATATTTGTATTTTAGGGAAATATGTCTAGCAGCAATATGATTGACAGATGGAAAAGAGAGGGCATCTTGGAAGAAGAGAAACTAGTTAGGACACTATTTCAGTAATCCTGACAAGAAATGATAAGAGCTGGAACTAGAGTAGTGGCAAAGGCAGGAGAAAACTTAGAAAGGACAGGCATGATGGGGGAGAAAAACCTGTAAGAATTAGTAACCCATGGAATTGGGAAGGTCTGAGAGATGAAGGAGCTAAGAATGACTTCCATCTTTATCACTTGGGCAACATGAAGATGGCCCTCATGTGGATGGAGAGATGGAAAACAGAAAAGAAAGAACAGAATCAGGTGGAGGACTCAGGAATGAATTTGCTCTTGGCTCTAGTAAAGTTTGTGATCCTTTAGAATATCCAATAGAGATGTCTGTTAATTGTACATAATCCTAGGGATTAGTATAGAGTTCCATGTTAGTGATAAAGATTTGGGAATCCTAAACTGGCTGACAGAGGTCAAAACCAGGTTACAGGTGTCACCCAGAGAGATTATATAAAGGGAGAGAGTCCATATCTGAGGGCAGAGCTCTAGACAACCCTAGCATGTAAGGAGCAAAGAAGACTGAAAAGGAATAGTTAGAGAAGTGGAGGAAAAACCTGGGGAGAGTATCACTGAAGCTAAGAGAGGAGAACTTCAGAAGAGAAGCAAGAAGTTGCAGAAGGATCACCTAATTGAAAACCAGGCATTTCCATAGGTAACGTCTTCATTTATAAAATTAAAAGAAAAATTGAATTCCATTGTATCAAAATATGCTTTTGAATTCTTTTAGTGGGTTTATTATAATGTTGTGTACATTCGGCAACCATCAGATATTTTACAGCATAGATAATAAACATTAAGTAACTACAGAAATGTGGCAGGGTATTACTAGCATGGCCCTTACTGATGAATTCTGGTTGATTTGACTTGATTTGTTTAATATTTAAGCTTGCCTGCCTGCCTCGCTTCCTCCCTGCCTGCCTCCTTTCCCTTTGTAATGTGATAAGTTTAGGATTAAGATCAGGGGGAAGCCTTGGTGGCTCATCTCCTCGTGTGAGTGTGATCCCCGGGGTCCTGGGATCAAGTCCCACATCGGGCTCCCTGCAGGGAGCCTGCTTCTCCCTCTGCCTGTGTCTCTGCCTCTCTCTGTGTGTCTCTCACGAATAAATAAATAAAATCTTAAAAAAGAAAAAGAAGAACATTAGGTATCCTGGTTATGTATGGAAAACCAAAGTATAAGATACAGATCCCTTTAAGAGACTTATGAACCTTTCTTGGCTAGTTTACATGTGACTAAAGCAAATTTCAGATTACAGTTCCTCCTCACTTTATTCTACTCCAAAGTATGATTTTAGGGGTGCCTGGGTGGCACAATCAGTGAAGCCCACCAGCTCATGGGTTCAGCTTGGGTCGTAATCTTGGGGTTGTGGGATGGAGCTCCATGTAGGGCTCTGTACTCTCCTCAGTCTGTTTGGATTTCTCTCTCTCTCTCTCTCTCTCTGCCCCCCCCCCCGCCACCCCCACTCTTTCTCTCTCTCAATAAATGAATCTTTAAAAAAAATATGATTCTCATAACTATCCTTACAATATTGGCCAGCAGTTTATGAGTTTTTATGAGTCCAACTCATAAAAAGATCATAGTCATCGACCTCCAATTTCAGGGACATAATGTAGCTGTTGCAATGACAACTAAATGGAGAGGACTGGTCTGTCTTTCCTCGCTGGACAAAGAAATATACAAGACACTTGGCTGGGTGTTGAGGGGTAGGGAGTAGACAAGGGGATGTAAAATGGACTCAGCCAGACTTTGCCCTCTGGAAGCTTGCAGGGAGATAAATGACATAGATAATTATATTAAAAGAGAGATGTAAGAGTAGAAGGAGCTATACATTCAAAGAAAAGAATATATCAGGTCAGAAATTCTGGATGAGTTGGCATTTCAATTTGTGAGTTTTAAATAGGGAGAATGGAGTAAGGAACATACTGTCTCAAGGGCTTAATATGACCAAAGGTCTGGGCGCCCAAGCAATTATTTGTTGAATATTAGAACAAATGGAATTGAGTGCATTTGTTTTCCCACTGACTTCATGAGTTTATATATATATATATATATATATATATATTTGTCTCGTGTGTGCCAGGCACTGTGGCAGGTGGATGCTAGGAGGTGGGTCCTCCGACCCTCATGGAGCTACAGTTTAATAGGAGAGACAGACAAAACCAACAAACTAATGAATATATAAATTCAAAGCAAGAAGGATTGTTAGGTTACTGAATCGCTCGGGTGAAGAGAGTGATCGGTTGGCTGGATAGGCAGGGAAGCCTCTTTGAAGGAACAAAACGGCATCTGAAACTGATTTTTGTAAGAACCACATTGAAATATTACCCAGTTAGAAGTTTTTTTGTCATTGTTGCTATCCTAATACGTTTAATTTGGCTAAATTACTTCCCCGTCAAATATAGACTGAAATTTCTGTGTTCCATCAGTATCTGATCCATTGTTCACTTTACCGTGTCCTCTTTGTTTTGCAGAAACCAAAACTGAAAGACTGGCATCCTCCTGGGGGTTTTATTCTGGGATTGTGGGCACTCATTATAATGGTTTTCTTCAAAACGTACGGAATCAAGCATATGAAGTTCATTTTCTAGACGTGATGTGTGAAGAAGACTACATGGAAGACTACTACCTTGGATAAAATTTAATGTCATTATACTTTTTAAAAAAATACATTGTTCTTGTTGAATTGGGCACAAAGTATAGGAAACCAAATTTGAGTGAACTCAATATAACTTAAAGTTATTATAACTTAAAGAAAAATAATTGTTAATGCAAATGCTAAGTGGCACTGATTATACTTATTTTTTGTTGTGTGTGTTATTAAAAAGATGGAACAAAGATCAGTGTATATTTAATGGCTATTTTTGAAAATAAAAATTTCCCCCCATCTTAACTTCTTTCCATTCAGAAAAGAAAAAAAACGTGAACACATTAAATGCTCACTAGCCGAGGTAACTTCTTTCAGTGTTTTTGTGTGTGTTCTCCTAGTCTTTTTTTCTATATTTTTTCCCCAAATAGAGATCATATAGAATATTTCATTCTGTAACTTTGCTTTTCATTTTACGATATGTTATCAACCCTTTCCCTCTCCTTGGACATTTTTCAGAACACATTGTCAACGGTTGCACAGTATCCATTTTATGAATGTACAGTAAGTTATTTAACACTCTTCTGTTGTTGGACCTACTTACCTTGTTCTCAGAATCTTCCTTTGGTTTGATCTTTAATGTGTTAATATTTTACCGTCAGCCATTCATGGAATTATGCAGCTTTAATAATAACTAAATATGAAAGAATTGGTTCCTTAACTTACGGTACTGATAGTCTTTGGGACCTTACCTGCTGTCAGTTTATCTGGAAAATGTAAGGCCTTTGAAAATTTCATGTTACTGACTGCTCAAGAGAAACAAACTGTCATTTTTCATTTCTAAGCATTCTGTGATCATGAATTGATTATGTCCTCTTCAGTTTCCATATCTAAAAAGATATTGTTTCAGGGCAGCCCAGGTGGCTCAGCAGTTTAGCGCCACCTTCAGCCTGGGGCCTGATCCTGGAGACACAGGATCGAGTCCCATGTCGGGCTCCCTGCATGGAGCCTGCTTCTCCCTCTGCCTGTGTCTGCCTCTGTGTCTCTCGTGAATGAATAAATAGAATCTTAAAAAAAAGAAAAAGAAAAATATTGTTTCATTCTGTTTAGGGTAAACCTGGTTGGTTTATATACTGCCTGGATCTGTATTTCTGAGATAATCCGTAGAGTGGATGGACTGTATGGAAATTACATGCTTATGCTCCTGCCTTCATGTTTGACTGATGCACCACATAAGGCAGAAAAGACCCTTCTGGTCTCTGAGACGGTGCAAGAGCTTCTATCTTCATCACTGATGTTTTTTATCTTATCACCCATGTTCCTTTCTTTCTCATAACTGGAAATAGTATTGAGATTGTGTTTTGCCACCAGCCCCAGATATTATTTTTTTGCACACAAGGGGGAAAAGCATGCAAGTTAAGTGTGTCCCACAGGATACCTTTTTATATCTTATCTGGTTTTGTTCCAAGAACTTATGTGTTAATAAATCTTTATTCATTACAAAGATCTGATTTATAATTATAGACAACATAAAGAAGACAACTCTTCCTCCACAATAAAACCTCCTAAAATTAGTATTCCTGAGGACTTGTTTGCCTTTTAACACTTAAAATATTACTCTTTAATTGCATGCAAAATGGTCATGCTTTTCACAGGCAAAGGATTAACTGCTATCTCTCAGGTTAGAACAAATGATGTTAAGGCTTTTTGGCAGCTATTAATCTTCATTTTAATTGATCTTATTGGTGTGCTAGAGAAATTCAGGTATTTTATCTGAAAAATGGAGAGGGATTCTTTTGTACACAGAAAGGGGGAAAAGCAAACTTACTCCTGACTAGCCAGATCATAGCAGCACTAAGAGACAAGAAAAGGTTGACCATAGCACGCTGCAGACACTGCCACAAGGTCAGGGACACCGTGGTGGGGCGGAGCTACTTAGCGTCAGAAGGAAATATGATTGATCTTGAGCCAAAGTAATTTAGCTTGAATGTAATGAAACGTACCCTGATGGTAAAGACTGCTGGAAAGTAAAAGGCTTCCTCTTCAGAGGCTGCAGAAGGTGCCCTTCTTAGTTAAAACCAAACTGGGAAAAGTAATACTGGATGTAATATACAGGATTAATTTTGCCCAGGCAGGGTTTCAAAGGGCAGTTATTTCTCTTTCTGTTCCATTATTGAATTTTCAGAATACAGTTAAAGCAGAAAGCTTAAACTATGCTAAATGTTCAGCTCGTAACCATAATCTTTTTTGCATAAAGTATATTCTGCTTTCAATAATAAGTAAATCCTCTGCATGTGGTAAGTGGGTAATATTGTAAGTGCAATTAAATAGTCCAGACTTTAAGTTATTCCATAAAAGCGCATCCTTAAATATATTCTGGAGTCACAAAGAGCTGAACACGGTTAAGAGGTTTTCTTTTTTGTCTTTCTCAGTGTTGTTGTGAGGATCAGATGAGATAATGTTACGACGAAACACTCTGGAAATTGTAAATATATGGCGGTGCTATTCTCCTTATTTTGGCCTAGGAAGCCGCCAATGGAGAAGTTAACGCCGCCGCCGTCCCTCTTCCTGGTGCACGCACTCACCTGTGTAAGCTACTTACTGTGGGTCTTGTTCTCTTCGGTCTTCTTCTTCGCCCCTTGCCAGGGTGTCCTTCAGGGAGACAAGGAAAATAGATAAATGGGTCCTGGCAGACATGGCCTGACCTTTTCGGGGAGGGACAGGATATAATGAGGCTGTTCAGCAAAGGCAGCCCGCAGGAGAAAAAGAAACCAAATGATGTGGATTTTGAAATTATGAAAGACATTCATTTGCAGTTTATGAAAGGGAAATGTAGTTTGGATGCAAAGCTGATTAAGTTGGATCAAGAAAAATTGGAATTAAATACATAAAATAATGCATGCATTTATGGTTTCAATTTTTATATATCCTCAGCTAGTTGAAAGTGATGATTCCCACAACAAGCATAACTCAGCTTGTTTCTGCTTACTGAGTATTTTCTACTATGGTATATGTTGATAACATTCCTTCCATTATGTATGTTGTATAGCAGAGTTACAGTTACTGTGGGAATCATAATTTGAAATTTTGACTCGCGTGTTTCTGGAAATCTCTACAACAAATGTTGCATTAACATAGAACTTTTTCCATTGATTTTTACCAGAATTAAAACCATCTGTAGCAGTTTCTGTTTTAACTTGTGAAAGAAATATTTTATAAACATACCACAAGGTATGGCTATAAAATAATGAGATCAGCGTCCATTTTGGCTTAATGAAATCAGCTTCATGACCTTCTTGTCACATCTTGTACTCGGGGGCATGTACCCCAAAGGAAATGTTCTCCAGTATCGCCATCCTGTTGCCTGCCCTATCTGCACTTGCACTTGCTGTGTAAATATGAAAGGCTTGCAATTCATGGACAGTACACCTGGGCAGTACCCGGTTGTTTTCTCTCAGTCTATGCAAAAATATTTTGGAAATGTGCTATAAAACATTTGGTTTATTTTAACTGTGTGGACCCTTGGATATGGATGGGATTGATGCAGTTGGAGGTGTAGACCAAGAAGACACTGGTTATGAAAAATCCACGTACTTCAAACATAGAAAAGTGGTAACTGTCATAAAAAGGTGCTTACTGTTTCATCCAGGCTGCTTGCAGCCTCGGAGACTTCAGAGGACTTCCAGATTTGCCCACGGAATACCCAGTCATAGGGTCTCCCGGGTGAGGCTCATGTGATGTGTCTCATGTTCTCAAGATCTGACCTTTTCTGGCTAGAAGTGCCAGCTGCCAACTGCTAGAATTTCAGTGACAGCTGGCAGGAGCAATGTAGGACACTTTCCTAGGGGTCATTGAATAAGGTCATAAATGTAAAGCACATCATACAGTGTCTAACACAGGAAATTTTCACCCTTTTGTTCTTTGCTGGGCAGGACTCTATCTAGCTCCTGTCTTGACCTCCACTCTGGCCCAGGGGTCACTCTAAAGAACATCAGCCGTGGTGCTCCTAGACTCTCCGGTTCCCTTCTCTTCCCCAAGCCTTAGTTTTTTAATGTGTTTAACTCCCTCTGTGGTCTGTCCATTTTGTTAGAAACACACCTTTAGCGTGAGTTAATGGACAGGCTCTCCTCAGCCCAGGCCCCAGATGTCTGGATACTAATCCAGTCTGAAGTTTTCCATTGTTCCTCCATCACAGCAGGTACTGCATTCCCAGGAGACACCTGCCCCCCCCACCCCCCCCACCCCATGTTAGTTAGGACTTTGTAAGTTTCGAGTGATAGGAACCCAACTGGAACAAATTTAGACTGAGAAGGGAATTTAACAGGGGGACAGTAGAAGATCTTACATAATTGAGGAGGGGATCTGGCCTGAGCCTCACCGGGGACTGGAATGGCACCCGGATCCTCTGCATTTCTCCTGGAGCCCGGCTTTCTCACATGGCTGGTAACACCGGAGCCGTGTGTCCTGTACTTCGCCATGAAGAGAGAGGAGTATTAGTGTCTTCCTTTATTTCTATTCTAAAAGTCTTGCGGAAGAGCAGGCTAACCTTGCCAGTGTCAAGGATCCTGTCAAGGGTCCTGTGAGCATACCCCTGGCTGTTAGGGCCTCTCCCAGGGAAGGGAGGGACCGTGGACCGCAGGAGCCGCACAGTCACCCTTACTCCCTCCTAGTTTGCTGATCCCGTGTGGTCCGTGGAGCTCTCATCACCCGGGAGCTTGCATAGAAATGCAGAATGTCAGGCCCCACCCCTTAGACCCACGGAACCAGAATCTGCATTTTAACAAAATCCCTGAGGAAATTCTCAAGCACATGAAAATAGAAGCACTGATCTACTTTATCTTCATAGACTAAACAACCCAAGTTTATCCTACAAGGAGACTGTAAAAGCAAGTTCTTGTAAAACAAACAGCCATAGGTAGCATATTTTACAGGTTAATTGGCTTCTCAGCATTATTATTGAGTTCTAGTCAGACCTTTTAAGGCTGTACCACTCTCATTCTCTGTTTTTTTCTTCTGAGCCCTTTGCAAAATGTTTAATGGTTAAACAGGCATCTAATTAGCACTTACTGTATGTAGTACCTGCAAATCCTTTGGCACAATTCTCATCAAGTGGTCCAGATGGGCCCTCCCCCCTGAATGTGGGCTGGCCTTAGTGACTTAATTCGAATAAATAGTTTGACAGAACAGTACTGTGTGACTTACCAAGCTAGATCCTGAAAGGTGATCCAGCAACTGCCTGTTTTTCTCAGGACTCTAGCTCGCTGTTGGAACCCGGCCACCATCCTCTGAGGAAGGCCAGGCCACATGGAGAAGCCACGTATGTGTTTTCTGGCCAACAGCCCCTGGTAGGTCACAGCAAGTGGCCCACAGCAAGCTCCAGAGGCATGAGGGAGAGAGCCTGCAGGTATTTCCTGACTGCAACCCCTGGAGACACTGACCCCCAAGTGAGAATCACCCCGTTGATCACCAGAACTGTGAGGTAAATAATTTGGGGAAAAATTACTTTATCCCACTAAGTTTAATATGGTTTGTTGTACAGGGATTGTTGCTGAAACACTGTTAAGGTTACCCACTCTAGCCGATGCTTTGAGGGATACGGAAAAACGGAGTTCTCATCTTAAGAGTTACAAGTTAATTCTTGAAAGACTCACAGGAAGAAATGAAATAACGGCACAGCAGCAAATGACAAGTGCCATGTAAGAGCTACCCTATATGGGTTTCGGGAAAAAGCCTTCTATTGCTAATTGAGATAGGCCTATGTTACTAATATTGTTTACTTCCAGGGGAGGGAACAGAGAAGACTCCAAGATGGAAGTGAAATGAGTAGATTTCTCTATTTCTTCCCCCCTCCGTTCACCACTACTGCTCTTTCAAAACTGTAGATTTTCTTCGGTCCTGTCTCGCTGACTCAGACTTTCCAGTCATTGGAATAGTTTGCTCTGTACTCTGAAAGGGACATCGAAGGAAGGTAACCAGCTAACCTTCCTTCTTTACTTCCTACAAATTGACCTCCATTTGCCCCCCATCTCCACTCCTTTGGTCTTGGAGATTGAGTCACTGACTCCATCTCCTCTGGGATTTTGCTTACTCATAAACGCACCTCTCTATCCATCCTGCAGTCTTCCTTTGCATGGATGTGATTTCCCTTGTTTTATAAGATGTTCGAGCTTCCTCATCCTAACAACTCAAAATTCTATATTCCCTTTTAAATGCAAATATAGAAGTGCCACGTAGAGTTCTTTTTCCTCTTCATTTCGTAACCTATTATTTTGAGTGAATGGGTGGCATTCGCTGCCTTGACTTCCCTGCCCTCTATTTGTGTGGGAACCTTTCCCCTAATCCAGCTTCTGCTTCCACCACTGCCCCAAAACTTTTTTTTTTTTTTTCTGGTATCAGTGATCTTGTAATTTGCCAAATCTGGTGAAATTTTTCTGCCTGTACTTTTCTTCTCTCTCCTGTATATATACAATGGTCGATTACTTCCACTTTTATTATTATTATTATTATTATTTGGATTTTATTTATGTATTCATGAGAGACACAGAGAGAGAAGCAGGCTCCCTGTGGGGAACCTGATGTGGGACTCGATCCTGAGACCCCCAGAACCTGAGCCGAAGGCAGAGCAATCCAGGCGTCCCCGATTATTTCCACTTTTAAGAGCTTTCCTCTGCCTCCGTGATGCTGCACCCTCCCCAAGTTTTCATCACTCAGCCTCTCCTTTTTGATCTTCTCCTCCTCCGGGTCCTTCTCTTTGACATCCCACTGCAGCTGTTCTGCAGAGTTCTGTCCTCAACCTCTTCAGGTTCAGCACCGTCCCTGAGGACTTGCATCCCCATCTGTGGGTTCCACGACTGCCCCTCCGTCACTGTCAGCCAAATTTCTCCATCTCAGAATCTCTCTTGAGTTCCAGAAAGGCCCTTTTATACTCGAAAGCCCCTCAGGAATCTCAACTCCGTGTAGCCCAACCTGAATTTATAATCTCTCGTTATTGCCCCACTACCCAGCTCTTCTCGATTTCCTCGTGCTCAGTTAAGATTCTGAATCCTCTCTGAACAGACACAGATTATAAAGATACCTGTCCCGTGTAAGGGCTCACCGTAAGCACTTACTGCAGAGGAGGCTCTTAGTAATCGGGTGGGCTAAACAACATACTGTGTAGATATTGGTTAGCTTTTTGCCCAGCACTTGCTCTGTGGGCCCATGGGGGAATAAGTGGTTATGGGGGCCAGGATGGGGACCACGGGCTCAACAGGTCCTGTTTCTCCTCACTAAGGCTGATCTGGCTAATGCTACCTCTAAGTAGTGCTTAGTCTATCAACAGCAGAGAAAACCCAGCCACGAATTGGTGCTTCCCTTCCCCAGCTGACTGGTAATAGGTTGATTATGTTGCCCATCACAGAGTGGGAGAAACCACCCACACAAGCAGGCACATATATTGGGTATGGATTTGTGTTCTCTACTCTTAAAGCTTTTGCCTGCATCACCATCAATAAACTCACCGAAATCTTTATCCACCATCATGGCCTTCTGCCTGAGCAAGGAACTCAGGTCACAGCAAAGAAAGTGCATCCGTGAGCATATGTGCATGGAATTATTTGAACGTACCACATGCCCCGTGACCTGAGAGTGGCTGGCCTAATTAAAGACGGAATGGCTCACTGAAGATTCAGGTATGACACCATCTGGAGACAACACTCTGAAAGAAGGGAATTCTCTTTGACAGGGTATAGACAGGCTTCGAGTCAGAGACCACTACGTGGCATTATTTTGCCCATAGCCAGAATCCACAGTTCTGGGAACAAGGAGTGGAAATGGGAGCAGCTCTTCTCACTGTTGCATCTAATAATCCGTTCACGGAATCTCTGCTTCCTGTCCCGCCAGCTTTGTGCTTTGCTAGTATGGAGGTCTTAGTTCTTTTTTTTTTTTTTTTTTTAAATTTTTATTTATTTATGATAGTCACACACACAGAGAGAGAGAGGGAGGCAGAGACATAGGCAGAGGGAGAAGCAGGCTCCATGCACCGGGAGCCCGACGTGGGATTTGATCCCGGGTCTCCAGGATCGCGCCCTGGGCCAAAGGCAGGCGCTAAACCACTGCGCCACCCAGGGATCCCGGAGGTCTTAGTTCTGAAGAGAGGAATGCTTTCATCCAGGGGACACACAGCGGTTCCATTAAACTTGAAGAGAAGACCACCACTTGGCCATTTTGGGTCCTGATAGCACTGAACATGCCAACGATAAGGGGTTACCCTACTGACTGGAGCAATGGAGGCCAATTACCAAAGGGAAATTGAGTAGGTGCTACTCCACCTGAAGGCAAGGGGGGGGGGGCGTATGGCAAAGGGATCTCTTGGGGGGTGCTCCTTGCTAGTTCCATGACCAATAGCAAACATTCATGGGAAGCTATAACAGTTGGCCCCCACCCAAAAAAAAAGCAGGATGATTGAAGACTCAGTCATCTGAATGAAGGTTTGGGTCACTCCACCAGATAAAGAACTGACCAATTTGGCTTCTGGCTGAGAGCGAGGGAAATAAACAATGGGTAGAGGAACATAGGAAGCCGCAGATCCAGAATACCCCATGGCCAACTACTGGAATGAGATTGTAATAGCCCTACATATCTCCTCTTTGTCCGTTACGTGTTTATGTGTGCATGCTGTTTCTCTCTTTCCCCACTTTTCTATTATGCTAGTTGGTGGTACTTAACCTTATTAATGTAGCATTTAGGGAAGAAACTATTCAATGGGGGACACCTGGGTGGCTCAGTGGTTGAGAGTCTGCCTTTGGGTCAGGGCCTGATCCTGGGGTCCTGGGTCGAGTCCCACGTTGGGCTCCCTGCATGGAGCCTTCTTCTCCCTCTGCCTGTGTCTCTGCCTCTCTCTCTGTGTCCCTCATAAATAAGTAAATAAAGTCTTTAAAAAAGAAAAGAAAATATTCAATGGGACAGATGGAATTCAGGAGCCAATAGTGAGTATGGTACCAGTTGTGGCTGCGTGTCTCCTTGTTTTGTGAAGTGTGAGAATTTCTTCAGTTGTATAAATAGCAGCATCTTGTTAGATGGAAATATAAAGTTGCATCATTGTTGTATAGTGTCAGCTGTGTGTACAAGAGTGAATGCAGAAGCTAAGTAGCCAAAGGGATATACTGGGCCCATGATCAATTCATTGTCCCCTAGCTCCAAACCCACTCATTATGCATCTGGGATAATGGAGCTGAACCCTTTAAGAATTTCTTTTGTAGTTAACATGATGCGAAGCTTTGTCAAGAGAGGGTGCTGGGGGAACATGGCAGGAAGAAGGAGCTTCTCTTCCTGTTTCTGGTGTGCTCCTCCCTGCTGTGTGTGTCTCTGTGTGAGAGCATCCGTGTGTGTGTGTGTGTGTGTGTGTGTGTGTGTGTGTGTGTTTTCTGCAGCACCTAGTGGCTGGCAGCACAGAGCACCTTTGTGTGGGCAGCTTCATAGCAAAGTTGCTAACAAAGCACCTTCTTATGAATGGCCACCCCAGGCAACCTGCCCCCAGCAGCTTTGCAGTGGGTACAAATACAGGGCACCTTCCCCCAGTGCACACCCTTGGGCACCTCCATCACGGGGTGCTGCTGGCAGGGCACCTCTCTTGGACAACTTTCCCTACACCTCTCAGGTGGCTTTTCAGAGTTCTTAGGGATGCCTTCTTTCAGAGGATAGCTTTGCCTAGCAGTCCAGAGAACAGCTTTCCAGCAAGTTCCACTGAGATGGCCTCTCTGCCATCCAATGAGCCCCACTGCATCCTCTCTAACAATGTCTGGACCTCAGCCCTCTGGGGACTGGGGGGTTCCTTCTCTCTTGGGTCTCCTATCTCAACCTGAGGGGTGGTGGCCGCCTCTGACGCCTGCTGTTTTTCTATTCTCTTTCTCTCTCAGCAGCCAACTTCCCCTTATTCTTAATTCCTTGTTCAAATGGCTACGTAATCTCTGTCTTCTCTTTGGACTTTGACACACCTCCTCACTGAACCTGATGGCATTAAATGGTGAGATGCTTGGCCACAGTCATTTAAATTGTTCAAATTACGCCTCTGGCTGGAGTCAAGGAAAAAATCCTCTTTCCTCCCGGAAAGCAGGACAAAGGATTGGAGCCGCTTCTTACCACCTCTGCCTAATTCTGAAGGCTTCCCTGGGAAACTTGCACTGAAGGTTAAAAGATGGAAGAAGTACTTCCTTGTGACACAGTCGGGCAGCTGGAGCCAGCCCAGGAGATGCACAGACTTATCATACATGTGGAAACCATCCCATAAGGGTCACATCGACTCTGTTTTTAAAACTCTGGATCCTTTTGGCTCTAGGCAGCTTCTTCTTGCTCTTTGTAGTAAGTACATGGAAATGAAAAGATCTAGGCAACAGGATTTCTTGTAACCCTGCCAGGAAAGAAAATGGATCAAAGGGGGAAAATATGTTAGAGGCACACTGGTGTGGGAAATATCTAGTTTGCTTAGTTTAGGAACGTGCTTACAGAGTAAGAAGGCTGAATAGTATAGTGGTTAAGAGCCCGAGTTTTGCATTTCTGTAGCTTGCCAATCTGATTAATGCACATTATACAAGGAAAAGAATAATTAAAAATTACAAATAAGAAAATACACTTACAAAAAAAAAAAAAAAGAAAGAAAGAAAGAAAATACACTTACAAACCAATAAAAACCCAAGGTGGGGGAGAGAAATTGAGGCTGAAATAAGAGAGACCAAATAAAAGGAGTAAAAACAGTACACTACAGAAGTTAAACAACAAAACCAGAAGCTCAGTTACAAAGTATAACCAGGGAAAATTAGACCAAAAAAATTAAACCTTTAGTTGTTAAAATCAGAAGCTTAGAATTTCAAGGATGTGTTTGTGAATAAAGCAAAAGCAGGAAAAGGAAACAAAAATGTTTTAAAGTGGCAACAATGGAGGCAAAATTTAAATGGAATACAAAGAGCAAGCGAAGTAGCTGGAATTATTCATTTTAAAGGAAGATTTAAATAAAACTGAAACTAGTCAAAGGAATCTAACATTCTCTAAGTGCTAAACATTTAGAGAATGAAACAAACTAAAAATAAATATGGAAAACAAGGGATGAACAATTTAAAACATGAGAAGAGCAACATTTTTTTTTTTTAAGCAATTTGCCTGCTTTTTAAGAGACACCTGGCTTTTGTTACTTTTATCCCCTAGGTAACTCCAGCATCCTGGAATTCTAGTAGATTGTCTCTGTAACTTTCATCCCCAAGGTCAGGTTTTTTGCAGAGCACACACCTTTGGGGCTCCTTTAGGCCAAAAGCCAAAGGTAACAATCAATTCAAAATGCTTAGCCTTTTTCTCCAAAGGCTCCTGGCTCCTGTGTCTACAAGGCTTTTACCTCATACCCTGAAGGGTTGGGCGTGGACACCCCATCTGTGCCTGTCACAGATCCTCCAGCAGCCCAGCGGGTGTTCTGCAAACCTGCTGCCTGCTCTGTAGCTCTTAGGAAGCCTCCTTCCTTCTCTTCACTTTGGGACTGTAGCTCCCACAATCCTGCTGTTTGGTAGTGTTTCCCGCCTTAGAGGAGAAGCAGGTAAGTGGTCTCCAAAATCTTCGGCGACCACCCACAGTAAGACATGTACCTCTCACTGTGACTCCTGCAGGATGTAGGGAAGGCGTTAGGGTTCGGCCAAGAAAGAATTCTTGAGACCTCTTTGGTGCAAAAAAGGTGATTTTATTTTATTTTTTTAAAGATTTATTCATTTATTCATGAGAGACAGAGAGAGAGAAACAGACACCGACAGAGAGGAAGAAGCAGGCTCCATGCAGGGAGCCTGACGTGGGACTCGATCCCAGGCCTCCAGGATCAGGCCCTGGGCTGAAGGTGGCGCTAAGCCGCTGAGCCACCCGGGCTGCCCTAAAGGTGATTTTACTAAAGCACCACAACAGGCCCCATGAGCCGAACTGGGGTCATGAGAAGTGGTCCTTTACCTGCTTTCAATTTGGGGGTGGGGGGTTAGGGAGAGTGTGAGTCTCTAAGGAATTTTGGAAGCAAGGTTTCCAGGACCCTGAGGGGCCTAGCTGTTGTTGGGGAAAGGTCATTTATTACCATCTAATAAAACCTGAGTCAGGAGACCCTTCAGATGTGTATCGGGGGGCCATATGCTTGGGGGATGATTGCCAACAAGAATCTTGGGGGTTTAGAGATAAAGGAAGTTTCCAAGGGAATTTTTGTATGTTAAAGTAGACCTGCAGGATCCTGGGGGTCGGGCTAAGGTTGCCTTTTGCCTTTAGCAAGGTATGAACGTCGAGGCAGCTGATGACCTTCCTAGAAGAAGGTCACGCTACCTGTTTCAAGGACTTGCCTATGGGCTGTAAGTAGTAAGGAACTTTAATTTTTCCTCTGCCTTGGTTCCCCATATCACTACATATATACGTGCATCTATCTATACAACTAAAAAAGAAGTTATAAAAAAAAATACAAATAAAAAATAAAAAAGTTATACAAAGTAAGTACCCTCTCTAACATCATACGCTGTTGTCTTCAGCCCCTTTGTAGTCTATATTATAGGATTGTCTCAGGTGGGAGCCAGCTCAATGGTTTTCAAAAATCCTTTGCTTCCATCTGCAATAAGAAATGCATTTTACACTGTGACCTAATGCACAGACGTGTATGTATCCACGTAACAAAGTTTTACAGACAGTACCGACATCCTTCCTGAAACGCACCTTTTAATTTTCTGTCCTATTACAGTTTTATTGATGGCTTCCTCGCACTGTCTGGCTATACTTGCACCACCAAACTTCTACCGAGAAGACATAATGAAAGCCTGGAGAACCATGGCCACAAATAACCCCCAACAGGATGGTAGATCATTACAAACATCCTTGTACTGATAATGCACTTGACGGCTCCCTGGTGCTACTCTGGGTCCTTACACTGTGTTGTTCTTCCTCCAACGAATGCCGAGTATGAATACCTTCCGTGTGAGTGGCACAGCCTCTGTCCCTAAGGCATTTATAGGAGGGGAACCAGAAGGCTGGTGCAGAGCCCGCCCGGAGAGATTCTAGGTGCCCTTCAATTGAGAGTAATGACACAATTTTTTGGAAAGAGACAGAAACCCATTTTGCTTAAATACGCTTAGAAATAAGCAGAAAATACGAATGAATAATAATTTTTAAAGCATTTTTTGACCTACCTGAATGTTCATGAGAGGTCTGTCTTCAGGCTAGCCTGATCCAGGGTCTAATGACCTTCTAGACTCTGTTACATCTGCTTCCCCTGGGACGGCTCCATGCACAAGGTGATTCCTCTTGTGGCAGTAAATTTGGGTTTGGCGTCTCACACCCTACAGCATCATGATCTGGGGGGGAAGAGTTTGTATCCCTGAATATTAGGGTCATGTTCCCATCCATGAACCAATTATTGGGTCGGGGAGACTGGGTATGCCGGTGGGTTTAAGCCAATTGGAGCCTATTCCTGGAGCTCTATTCAGAGTTAGTCCCTCGTTATCTACATAGTTAAGAGCAGAAGGATTGATTTCTCCAAAGAAAATATGGGGACCTATGGCCTGAAAGGTGAGAACATGGAATATAGGCTGCCAGTGGCAGCAGGTGTTTGAGCCAGGGAAGGCTTGTCCGTGGGTGAGAACACAGGGGAGGGGCGGCAGTCCAGGTGCAGAAGCAGCATGAGCAAACCTGGGGCCCCCCCGAAATCACCTGCAATCACCTGGAGCTTCGGGACAGTCATGCAGGAGCCGTGGGAGAGGAGACAAACCACGGGCTCAGCGTCCGGGCTCTGACAGAGACTAACTGCAGCAGATAGTCAGGATTCAGAGAAAGGGTCAGAGTGAAATTTATATTTTATGAGACTCCCTTGGCCTTAGGGAACGCATGCATGGGAGAAAGACAGTCCTGGAAGGCCAGGGTCGTCCAGGCAAGAGTTGGTTAGATGAGTAGGAATCGGGAGCAGGGCGGTGAATGGGGAGGGAGGGGACGGACTGATGCAAAAGCTCTGTGCTCCTTTTCTCTGAACCCTGTGAAATGAACCTTCAATTCTGTGGGCTCATGCAAAGGAGGGAGAGATCCTTTAATATTTAATTGACTTCAAATAAAGATCAAATAATTCCTGAAAGCTTTACTTTTCCAAAGGGAAGAAACTACTTGTTGGGGAAAAAAGCCACTTGTGATGTAAGTCTCCATATGAGCCTATCCCATCAAAGAGTTAAATGACTTTGTGATAAATGAGGTGGAATAAAGACGTTTCAAACTCAGCAGACAGGCTCCGAGGCCTCCCCCGGGCCCTCGGGGCAGGATTCATCTCCTCCCTCTCCCACTGAGCCTTGGGTTCAACGTCTTGTTACCAGCTCTCCCCGTGTGCATCTTTATCAGCCACTAGATTATGAGGGGAGGACAGAAACCTTTTTCTGTTGAAGGAAACAATTTCGCTTTTCCTCTCTCCCTGCCCTTTCCCAAGCACCTCTACTGGGATCAAGGCATCCCAACAGAATCCCAGCTGGACCTGAACCTCAACTCCTTGGGTTCCAGCGTGGGAAGTGAGACGTTTAATGAACGCTGGGAGAGACACTGATACAGAATAGCATGGGAGGAGGGGTCAGCTCCACGGGCTGAGAGCAGGAAAGGCTTCATCAGAGGCCACAAGCCACCTGAGGCTTAGGGCTAGTGGCCAGAGAAGGTGGCAGGAGAAGGGAAGGGCATCGAGTGGGAAGCACTTAGCAGGGAGGCAATATTTGAACATGGGGAAGCCATAACGACGTTGACCTCATGGGTGCCTACAGACATATGTAGCCATTTCTTTCTTTTTCTTTTTTAAAGATTGTATTTATTTATTCATGAGACACAGAGAGAGGCAGAGACACTGGCAGAGGGAAGCAGGCTGATGTGGGACTCAATCCCAGGACCCCATGATCATGACCTGAGTCCAAGGTAGATGCTCAACCACAGAACCACCCAGTGCCCCAGGTGCCTCCATGTAGCAGTTTCTTTTAGGCACTTTTAGAGCACCTCTCTGCCCACGCTGGGACTGGGCCGTCATGGACATGAGCCCTTCCTATATTCTTTTTTTTTTTTTTTTTTAATTTAAAAAAAAATTTTTTTTTAATTTATTTATGATAGTCACAGAGAGAGAGAGAGAGAGGCAGAGACGGAGGGAGAAGCAGGCTCCATGCACTGGGAGCCCGATGTGGGATTCGATCCCGGGTCTCCAGGATCGCGCCCCGGGCCAAAGGCAGGCGCCAAACCGCTGCGCCACCCAGGGATCCCCCCCTTCCTATATTCTTATTTAATTCTTACTACAACGGAAACAATTAGAGGGACCCCAATTTTATAGAAAATAGAGGTTTAGCTGAGAGGCACACAGCCGCTACCCTGAACTCTGTGAGCCACGACTGCTCCCTGGAGCCGAGTCACATGGACACCGAGGGCTCACTTTTCTGTCCTCACCTGTATCATTTCTCTTTTTTATTTGCCACAATCAGACCATCAGTTTTGAGACCCGCTAAGGAAGCAGCCCGTGTAGACACAGGATTGACCGTACACGGGGACACACATACACATGGACACACATACAGCCACATCTGGCCATAACGATGGTTACAGGTTTGTTATTACTAAAATAAACCAAACCGGATTTTTTTCTCTACATTAGACCCACTTACAATTAAATGGGGAAAGAAGAATAATCCTTTAGAAATTGAAACTCTGATCCTTAAAAGTTATTTTGATGTTTTCCTTTAAAACATGATTCTTAGCAGAAAAGTTTTCAGCATGCCCAGAAACCCATGAAACATTGCTTTATTCATATGACTTCCATGCTTAACAAGCTCCAGCGATACACGGCTAACATCACCAAGTCCACATCTTCATCTTGAAACTCAAGGTCGGCCACAATAATAAAACCGAAAGGACACTGAGGTAGCTATTTTAATGGCAGAAAAATAGAGACTTTAAGGAAAAGGCTGGGGGGGGGGGGGGGGGGAGTGGTTAATACCAAGTGATAGGTAACTTAACCAGGAAGATAAAATAATTGTAAACGTGTCTGCATCTCACAATAGCTAACGCAAAGTGTGTGTAAGACTACTGGAAGAAAACTCAGTGTCATCCTGGAGGACTTTAAAATGCTCCTCTATTGTTATTTGAGCAGACTAAAATTAGTAACAGTATAAAAAATTTAAACAACCCTACCGGCAAACTTGATTTAATGGACAAATACAGAAATCCGGACCACCAAAATTTTAAAAATACACAGTCTTCACAAGGACTCATGGAATACTTACACAACTCAGCAAATGTATTATATAAAACAAATACTGAACATTTCAAAGAATTAGCATCATGATTACATTCTCTAACTTAAAGCACTTAAGTTAGATATCACCACGCAAAAATTAATAAAACCTTGTATATTTGGAAATTCTTAAAAATTTGTATTTTACTTTACTTTGCTATTTTTTTTTTGTTTTATTTTGCTTTGAAGTGGAGATGGGTCCACCTTAAACTTCTTTAGACTGAAGTGTAATTGACACACAGTATTGTATTGGATTCAGGTGTACAACATAGTGATTTGATATTTACACAGTTTGCAAAACCATCACCATGATAAGTCTAGTTACCATCTATCACCAGACAGAAAAAGTTTTTACAGTGTTATTGACTATAGCCCCTATGCTGTAGATCCCCACGTCTTATGTCTAACTGGAAGATTGTACCTCTTCTTCACCCTCACCTATTCATCCATCCTTCCCCACCTCTCCCCCTCCTGACAACTATCAATTTGTTCTCTGTATCTGAATGTTTTGTTTGTTCATTTGTTTTGCTTTTCAGATTCCACGTATAAGCGAAATTACATGGCATATGTTTCCTCTGTCTGATTTATTTCACTTAGCATTATAACCTCTAGATCCATCCATGGTGTCACAAATGGCAAGATTTCATACTTTTTATGGCTGAGTCATATTCCTTTGTATATACATGCTACTTCTTTATCCATGGACACTAAACTTCCTTCAATATCTTGGCCTTTGTAAATAATTCTGCAATGCGTATGTATTTCTCAATTCATGTTTTTGTTTTCTTCTGATACGTAGCCAGAAGTGGCATTACTGGACCATGAGATACTTCTATTTTTATTTGTTAAAGGAATCTCCTTATTGCTTTCCATAGTGGCTGCACCTATCTACATCCCCATCAACAGTGCATTACTTCTCCTTTTTCTTCACATCCTCATCAACATTTTTTATTTCTTGCCTTTCCCCCTTCTTTTTAATAATAGCCATTCTGACAGGTGTGAGGTGATGTCTCATTGTGGTTTTGATTTGCATTTCCCTGATGATGAGTGATACTAAGCACCTTTTCACATGCCTGTTGGCCATCTGTATGTTTTCTTTGGAAAAATGTCTACTCAGGTTTTCTGCTCATTTTTTAAGATTCTATGTTCTTTTGGTGTTGAATTGTGGGAGTTCTTTGTATATTTTGTTGTTGACCGCTTATTGGATAGATCATTTGCAAACATTTTCTCCCATTCAGTAGGCTGCCTTTTCATTTTGTTGGTTTCCTTTGCTGTGCAAAACCTTTTTAGTTTGATGTAGTCCTATTGTTTTTTTCTTGCTTTTGTCGTTATTGCTGAGACCAGTGTCAGAGCTTACTGCCTATGTTTTCTTCTAGAAGGTTTATGGTTTTATTTCTGACATTTAAGTCTTTAATTCATTTTAAGTCTTTTTTTTATTTTTTATTTTTATTTATTTATGATAGTCAGAGAGAGAGAGAGAGAGGCAGAGACACAGGCAGAGGGAGAAGCAGGCTCCATGCACCGGGAGCCTGACGTGGGATTCGATCCCGGGTCTCCAGGATCGCGCCCTGGGCCAAAGGCAGGCGCCAAACCACTGCACCACCCAGGGATCCCAAGTCTTTTTTTTTTTTTTTAAATAGAGTATAAGAAAGTGGTCCAGTTCATTCTTTTGCATGTAGTTAAGCAGTTTTACCAGCACCATTTATTGAAGAGATTGTCTTTTTTCTTTTTTTTTTTAAATTTTTTTTTCTTATTTTATTATTTATTTACGATAGTCATACAGAGAGAGAGAGAGAGAGAGAGAGAGAGAGAGGCAGAGGGAGAAGCAGGCTCTATGCACCGGGAGCCTGACGTGGGATTCGATCCCGGGTCTCCAGGATCGCGCCCCGGGCCAAAGGCAGGCGCCAAACCGCTGCGCCACCCAGGGATCCCGAGATTGTCTTTTTTCTATTGGATATTCTTGCCTCCTTAGTTATAGATTAATTTTATAAATGTGAGTTTCTTTGGGGGCTCTATTCTGTTCTGTTTTTCTGTGTGTCTGTTTTTGTGCCAATGCCACTCTGTTTTAATGACTAGAGTTTTGTAGTTTAGTTTGAAATCTGGGAATGTGATACTTTCAGCCTTGTTCTTTCTCAAGATTGGTTTGGCTAATTAGACTGTCTTGTAGTTCCATACAAATTTTAGCATTATTTGTTGTAGTTCTCTGAAGAATACCATTGGTGTTTTGATAGGGATTGCATTGAATCTGTGGATTGCTTTGGGTTGAATGGACATTTTATCAATATTAATTCTTCTACTTCATGATCATGGTATGTCTTTCCTTTATTTGTCCACAGTATTGTATTTACATTTATTAATTTCTTTCATCAATGTTTTATAGTTTTCAAGGTATAGGTCTTTTACCTCCTTGGTTAAATTTATTCCTAGGTGTTCTTTCTGACACAATTGTAAATGGGATTGTTTTCTCAATTTAAAAAATTGGAATAAATGGCGAAAATGGTTGGCTTTTTCCTATAGTACAATTCCTAATCTCAGGCAAGATAAATATAGAATAAGTGATGAAAACAGAAAAAAAAAAACCCCAGCATTTGTCAAGTACCAAAGAAACAATTATTATACAAGAATCATCTGTGGATGCTAAAATTAGTGCTATGTTGAGAAACAGGAAATTCACATATTTAAAAATATCTTCCTGCAAGATTCCTAATAATTATAAAGGGGGAAATAGTAACTTTATAGTGAAGAAACCTGAGACATCACTTGTATGAGTCAGGCTTTTCCAGAGAAACAAAACCAATAGGATACATCTATATCTCTATATCTATCTATAGAGAGCTTATTTTTACATACTTGGCTCATGTGATTGTAGAGGCTACCAAGCCTGAAATCTTGGGTAAGCTGGCAGGCTAGAAATTTAGATAGGAGTTGATGTTACAGTCCTGAATCTGAAATTTGCAGGACAGGTTAGTAAGTGAGAAACTCAGGCAGGGTTTCTATGTTGCAATCTTGGGAGAAACTTACTTCTTTTTCAGGAAATCTCATTCTTTGTTCCTATGGCCTTCAAATGATTGGACGAACGCCATCCATTGCCATCCATCTAATTCATTCTTCAAATGATTGGATGAATGCCCCCCCACATACCATGGAAAGTGATCTGTTTTACTCAAAGTCTACTTTGTCAGTGTTATCAAGTCTGAAAAATATCTTCACAGCAATAGCTAGACTGGTGTTTCCCCCAAACAACTAGGCATCACAGCCTAACCAAGTTGACACATGAAATTAGCCATGACACTACCTTAATATAATGATCAAATTTAGCGTCGCTGTTAATGAGACATATTGACATCTTGTACCTCCTCATACTATGCACTTAAAAAAGTACATCACTACTACATGGCCTTCATTTAAACTTGACAATTGCTGAGTTCACTTAGCTCTAATGCTGAATATGAGATCAATATACAAAAATCAATTGTATTTTTCTATATACTTACACAAACAGGTAGAAAATTAAATTTAAAAAATTTATAATAGTACCAAACCTTTCAAACACCTAGAAACAGATATAAGGAAAGATGTGTAAGATCTCTCCATGGCAAACATATGTTCATGATCTGAAATACTTGATATTATTAAAATGTCAGTTCTCCCCAAAGTGATCCGTAGAATCAATCCAATCACAATGGAAATCTCAGCAGGTTTTATTAAATATGGAAAATGACACTCTGATTCTAAAAATCTATGTGTATGTGGAAATACAAAAATGCCAAAAATAGTCAAAGCCATATTGAAGGTGAATAAACTGGATACTTTCAACTTCTAGATATTGAGATTTATGAAGTTATAATAATTAAGATAATATGTTAATAGTACAAGAGTTTAAAAATGATACAGAACTCAAAGTTAAGAGACAATCCCACATATACATGGTAGCAGCCTATTTATTACCAAAGCAACAGTATCAGTGGAGAAAGGGGGTATATACAATAAATGGTGCTGTATCACTGGATTTCCTTAAAAGGGGTAGGGGGGAAACCCTTTGACTGTTACGTTATATCATATCCCCAAATTAATTTGGGATGGATCACAGATCCAAACACAAAAGGAAAAAAATATAAAGCTTTTAGAAGAAAACATAAGAGATGGCCATGGGCCAGGTAAGAATTCTTAAATAGGACACAAATTATATTATACATGAAATCCAGATAAGTTAGAATTAAAATTATTAGAATTAAGAACTTTCAGTCATTAAAATATACCATTAAGACATAAACTGCAATATATATAACAAAGGAGTTGAATCTAGATTATATAAAGAATTCCCAAAAATATATAAGAAAAAGCACGACAACCCAACTAAAAGGATGGTCAAAAGCATTGGTAAATATATGGAGCAAACGGATCTCTCAGTTATTGTTGATGGGAGTATAAAATAGGGCAACTAATTTGGAAAACTGACAATATCGAGTAAGACCAAGCACAGGTATATCTGTAACTTGGCAATTCCACTCCTTATTATATATCCAATAGAAGCAAGCTCTCTGTCCATCAAAATGCATGTACAAGAATGTTCATAACAACTGTATTCATGGAAGCACTAAACTGGAAATAACCCCAAGACCACCTATATTAGAGTTGTTAGTTCTAATGCAACGTGATACTATCTAGTCCCAAAAAAGAACCACTGCTATATGTATCAACAGAGATGAATCTTACAAACATGACTTTCTTGACTGAAAGAAGCCAGGGACAAAAATAAAACACTACAAAACATATAATTCTATTTATGTGAAATTAAAAACACAGGCAAAACACATCTATATTGGTAGAGGTAAGAAAGTGCTCACCCTTGACAGGGGGATTGACTACAAGAGTTGAAGGAGCCTTCTGGGGTGCTGGAAAGGTACTATGTTGTCATCTTAATAACGGTGACATGGGTATACAGATTATAAAACTTCAATCTCTATACATAAAGTTTATGTACATTATTGGACAAAAATACTTTGGCAAAAATTAGTCACTAAAAAAAAAGAATCAACAAGACATTCTTCAACATTCAATAGGGTGAGGGAAAAATTGCCCTACAAGATACCAAGACTTATTATAAAGCTATAATAATTAAGACGGTGTGGTATTAATACAGAGATAGACAATTTGGCTAGAATGAAACAATATAAAGGACAGAAATAAATCCTCACGTATATGGAAATTTGATTGCTGATCACTGGAGAAAAACGGATTCTTCTCCATAAACGGTGCTAGGACAGTTGGCATTTATATAAAACAAAAGGGATTTCTAGCTTGCTTTTATGCAAAAGTATAAATCCTTTACTGCCACAGAAGAGACAAAAACTTTGAAGTTTTTAAGAATAAAATATAAGAAAATAATTATTGATCAGGAGATGGAAGATTTAGTAAAGAGGGTATAAGAAGCTCTAATCATATAAGAAGATGGAAAACATGACTACATTGATATTAAGAACTGTTCACTGAAAGTCACCATAGAGAAAAAGAAAAGACAAGGCACAAACTGCAAGAAGATATTTGCAAACAGTCGACAAAAATTACTATCTATTCTTATATTAAGAATTCTTTAAGAGAAAAAAAAGGAAAAGTTAACTATCCCGGCAGGAAGGTGGACGAAAGTGGGGCAGGCATTTTACAGACGAGGTGATGCTAACGGAAGAGAAAACATGCTAAACCTGATAAGAAATGAGGGGAAATACAAGTCAAAATCACAATGAGATACAATTTACAGGTGCCAGGAGGGGAAGGTTTCACACTCCGAAAAAACCAAGCCAAGTGTTAGCAAAGATGTGGACAGCCACTGATAGGAGTATAGAGTGTCCAACCACTTTGGAAAAACAATCTAGCGATACCGAGCACATGTGTACAATTTTACGCCATCGCTCTGTGATTTCATTCCTTAGGTGTAACTCTCCGTATAAAACTTCTTGCACACGTGTACTAAAAGACTTTTCGAGGAATGAGCATAAAAACATTGTACATACTCGCGGCAAACCGAAAACCCGAATGTTCCCTGAAAGAATGGATAAAAATAAGCTAGGGTATCGCCACACACTGGCATTCTGCAATCATGAAAATAAATTAGAGGAGCAGGCAGAGAAAATGGATAGAGAAAAGATACAGCAAGCTTGGAATGTCCTAAGTCTTATGATATTTACTACTATGTGAAACTAACTAATACATTGTTTATTGATATATCTGTAGGTGATAAAACTATTTAGAATGTAATTAAATTGAAAATCCAAGACAACAGAAGGAACACTCAGGTGGGCTTCAAGGATGGTGGGGATATTCTCCTAACGTTTGCCTCATAATTTATTATAATTGCCATTTATTTTATGTGTATCAAATGTATCACACCCTGTGAATATGCTGAAATAGAGTATTTCAATATTCTAATAGAAATTGCTATCTATAGGTTAAATTTCTGCCGACAAATACATGGTGGTGACTGAAGGTAGAGGCTCCAGAGACAGACCCTGTGGCTTCTATCCTAACTTTCCTACTGATGTGCCTCAGTTTTCACATCTGTAAAAGGGGAATGATAAAAGAACCCATTTATTAGGGTTATTGTGAGGATTAGTTGCACTTACAAAGCTTTCAGAGGATGCCTGGGACATGGCAAGCCACCTGTTGACTCTCATCTTCATTGCCCAGGGGGCTTCTCTTACTTCTCTTACTCTCAGTTTACTTATCTGCACAACAGGATAATCAGATTATTGTGAAAAAGTATATACAAAGCACATGACACTGTGCAGACCACTCAGTAGGTATTTAATGATAAAATGGAATCTTAAAGATTTTGGTTCAGTCTCATGGAAAACAAAACCTACGTTTGTTTTTAAAAGTATAGAACTAGTTTCCCTGGTACAGAAGTAAAGCTGTTACGCTTGAGATGATTTATGTACACAGCAAAGACATTCTTTTATGTGTAGTTGGACATGGCATTTACCAGGTTTTTCCCAATCTCCCAGCTGGAATTCTGTTTGAAATCCTATTATTAATGTCTTTTCTAATATTTTATGAAATAATGTTTTGCGGTTACAATAAAAATTTAGAAAATGTGGGAAGATCGATAATCCTGTCCATTCAGAAAGAAGCATTCTCTCAGTTTAATGTAGTGTCCTAGCCCTTTGCCTACACTTTTACAAATGAAACTGAGATCACACAAATACGTGGAAGAACAGGCGATGAGAGAAGAAGGATTCCAAGGGGTCCACACGCTCACGAAGGTAGTGGTCATGGTTCCTTAAGGAGGCCCCCCCTGGCAGCTGACTCACCTTGACTGGCTTCCGTCTTGCCCTCTCTTGTAACCGGGAGGTAATTGGGCACCAGATGGCGTCCAGGTGGGGACTCAAGATGATGACTGGGATGCTCCACCTGAGGGCAGCTTCTCCTAAGAGCTCTCCTTTCCCCTCCTGTTCTGGAAGGGATAAAAGCATTTGGGATCTGCCTCATGGAAGCAAAAGGGTTTGGGGCTTCTTGTCGGTTTCATTTTGATTTTAAGAAAAACGTGCCCGTAATTGACACAGACCCTCAGAAATCACCAGCGGAGTCGCAGCAGATTTGGGAAGCTGTCACGCTGAAGGCAGGCTACGACTCATCTCGTTATAGCCTCCCTTTTGTAGTGGGACCAGAGGAGTCAGAGCCCGGGCTGCCTCTACATATGGTACAGCATTTGTCAATATTAAATTTAATTTGTGCTCCGAGCGGCCTGCTGACGGCGAGAACACAGCCTGCTGAACTTCGCTTTGTGTGTGCAGCACAGCCAACGTTAACCAACCTAATGAATTCAGCTACATTATCCTGCCCAATCTAGGCCAGTTCTGTTGATTAAAATCATTACAGGTTTGAGGGCTGACCCTGGAAAATCCCACTTAAAATTTAACTACTTCATCACCTATCCTGTCTCCCGTGCTTCTCCAATGGGAGGATATACATACACCGCTTACAAAGCCAGAGGACCACCATGAAGAGGTCGTCATCAACAACAGACATTTATTGAGCGCCTATTGTGTGCAAGGCACTGTGCTAGGGACGAGGCTACAAAGACAAAGGAGAAACGGTCCCTGCTCGCAAAGAGCTTACAATCTACTTAGGCTAATAGGACACATACATAGAGAGACCAGAACAATCCAAGGTAGCATTTAATATTAGGGCACGGAGTAAAAACAAACAGGATTGCAGCCTTTTTTTTTTTTTTGCTTTTCTATGGTGGCTCAATATCCTGAGTAGGTGAGGATGAGTGAGCTACAATAGAGGGCTTACTCCTGCTCGTTGTAGAAGCCTACAGACCCTCTCTCACCTCACTCCACTCCAGTGTCTTCTGGCAGGTGCTAGAACCTAGGCAGTGGATTCACTCTCCCCCCAAGGCCTTAGTATTCTAGTTCCCTTTGAGGTGGCCTTTTGATAGATAGGGGGACGCATTGTCCCAGTTTGTCTGGGACTTGTCCTAGTTTTAGC